>NC_069507.1:139240035-139477535 GCF_027579735.1 Bombina bombina | reverse complement strand
TTTGGCGCCAAAAATGACGCCCATATTCTTTGGCGCCAAGTATGTCGCCACATCCTCTGACGCCGAAACTGACGCCCACATTTTTTGGCGGGAAAAAATGTCTGAATACACATGCGTCAAAAAAATGACGTTTACAGAATACAACTTCCGGCATCAACTACGGCGCCGGAAATGACAAAAAAAAATTTTGTGCCAAAAAAGTCCGCGCCAAGAATTACGCAATAAAAAGCAACATTTTCTGCCCCCGCGAGCCTAACAGCACGCAGGGAAAATGGTCAATTGAGAATTTTCAAGGTAATGAAAAATAAATTTAATTAAAATGCATTATCCCAAATAATGAAACTGACAGTCTGAATTATAAAGGAATACTGATTATCCTGAATCATGGCAAATATAAGTTTAAAGACATATATTTAGAACTTTACATATAAAGTGCCCAACCATAGCTTAGAGTGTCACAAAAAATAAGATTTACTTACCCCAGGACACTCATCTACATATAGTAGATAGCCAAACCAGTACTGAAACGAGAATCAGTAGAGGTAATGGTATATAAGAGTATATCGTCGATCTGAAAAGGGAGGTAAGAGATGAATCTCTACGACCGATAACAGAGAACCTATGAAATAGATCCCGTAGAAGGAGACCATGGTATTCAAATAGGCAATACTCTTTTCACATCCCTCTGACATTCACTGCACTCTGAGAGGAAAACCGGGCTCCAGCCTGCTGCGAAGCGCATATCAACGAAGAATCTAGCACAAACTTACTTCACCACCTCCACGGGAGGCAAAGTTTGTAAAACTGAATTGTGGGTGTGGTGAGGGGTGTATTTATAGGCATTTTGAGGTTTGGGAAACTTTGCCCCTCCTGGTAGGAATGTACACTGTGTGCAGAATTATTAGGCAAATGAGTATTTTGACCACATCATCCTCTTTATGCATGTTGTCTTACTCCAAGCTGTATAGGCTCGAAAGCCTACTACCAATTAAGCATATTAGGTGAAGTGCATCTCTGTAATGAGAAGGGGTGTGGTTTAATGACATCAACACCCTATATCAGGTGTGCATAATTATTAGGCAACTTCCTTTCCTTTGGCAAAATGGGTCAAAAGAAGGACTTGACAGGCTCAGAAAAGTCAAAAATAGTGAGATATCTTGCAGAGGGATGCAGCACTCTTAAAATTGCAAAGCTTCTGAAGCGTGATCATCGAACAATCAAGCGTTTCATTCAAAATAGTCAACAGGGTCGCAAGAAGCGTGTGGAAAAACCAAGGCGCAAAATAACTGCCCATGAACTGAGAAAAGTCAAGCGTGCAGCTGCCAAGATGCCACTTGCCACCAGTTTGGCCATATTTCAGAGCTGCAACATCACTGGAGTGCCCAAAATCACAAGGTGTGCAATACTCAGAGACATGGCCAAGGTAAGAAAGGCTGAAAGACGACCACCACTGAACAAGACACACAAGCTGAAACGTCAAAACTGGGCCAAGAAATATCTCAAGACTGATTTTTCTAAGGATTTATGGACTGATGAAATGAGAGTGAGTCTTGATGGGCCAGATGGATGGGCCCGTGGCTGGATTGGTAAAGGGCAGAGAGCTCCAGTCCGACTCAGACGCCAGCAAGGTGGAGGTGGAGTACTGGTTTGGGCTGGTATCATCAAAGATGAGCTTGTGGGGCCTTTTCGGGTTGAGGATGGAGTCAAGCTCAACTCCCAGTCCTACTGCCAGTTTCTGGAAGACACCTTCTTCAAGCAGTGGTACAGGAAGAAGTCTGCATCCTTCAAGAAAAACATGATTTTCATGCAGGACAATGCTCCATCACACGCGTCCAAGTACTCCACAGCATGGCTGGCAAGAAAGGGTATAAAAGAAGAAAATCTAATGACATGGCCTCCTTGTTCACCTGATCTGAACCCCATTGAGAACCTGTGGTCCATCATCAAATGTGAGATTTACAAGGAGGGAAAACAGTACACTTCTCTGAACAGTGTCTGGGAGGCTGTGGTTGCTGCTGCACACAATGTTGATGGTGAACAGATCAAAACACTGACAGAATCCATGGATGGCAGGCTTTTGAGTGTCCTTGCAAAGAAAGGTGGCTATATTGGTCACTGATTTGTTTTTGTTTTGTTTTTGAATGTCAGAAATGTATATTTGTGAATGTTGAGATGTTATATTGGTTTCACTGGTAAAAATAAATAATTGAAATGGGTATATATTTGTTTTTTGTTAAGTTGCCTAATAATTATGCACAGTAATAGTCACCTGCACACACAGATATCCCCCTAAAATAGCTATAACTAAAAACAAACTAAAAACTACTTCCAAAAATATTCAGCTTTGATATTAATGAGTTTTTTGGGTTCATTGAGAACATGGTTGTTGTTCAATAATAAAATTAATCCTCAAAAATACAACTTGCCTAATAATTCTGCACTCCCTGTATATCCCATACGTCACTAGCTCATGGACTCTTGCTAATTACATGAAAGAAATCCTGAAACTATAGATTCTTATAGACCCATTTCATTACTGAACGCGATTATAAACTATTTACAAGCATATTGGCCAAGAGACTCAAGAAAAACTATTGAACCTTTAATAAATATAGACCAAACTGGATTCATGCCCAATCGTAATCCATCAGCTAATTTACGTTTTTCTATTATTAGATGCCTGTGCGAACATACCTAAAAATAAGAGGGAGAAAATGCTATTACATAACTCGGCTATATTATCGATCGATGCCCAAAAAGTATTCGATTCGATAATATGGGACCATCTTTTTGTTACGCTAGGACAATTTGAGATCAAGAATCAATTTCCAGAATGTATTAAAGCTATCTATAGTAAAGCATCAGCGACCTTATTAATTAATGGAATGAGAACAAATAGCTTTGAACTAGCAAAAGGGACACGTCAAGGTTGTCCAATTTCCCCACTCCTCTTTAACTTGGCAATTGAGCCTTTAGCACTTAAGCTAAGAGACTTGCTGGAGGGAATGTGTTTGGGGAAGCAGAAATTCAAACTCCTACTATATGCTGATGATTTGCTTCTATTTATCAAAGATGTTAGATCTGAAGTCCCTAAGGTTTTAGAACTAGTACAGATATTTAGCTCCATATCTGGATATCAGATTAATGAAGCAAAATCTGAATTATTTTGGATTTTGCAAGATATTAAACGGGGTATATTGACGCCATTTAAGGAAATAAATACCCAATTTACATATCTGGGTATTAATATATGCAGTGACTCGAAACTATGGTATAAAATTAATTATACCCCTACAATTAGTAAAGTAAAACGGGATTTAGAAAGCTGGGCAAGACTGCCGTTATCCCTTACTGCCAAAGTTAACTTAATTAAGATGATAATAATTCCTAAATTTCTATATCTCATGCATAATATACCAGTTTTGATGCTCAAAAAGGATATTGAAGAGATTTATAAAATTTTTAGATGGTTTATATGGGGAAAAGGTCGTAGGAAAATAGCACTGAATAAGTTAATGCAGGCCAAATATACAGGTGGACTTGCACTCCCTTCGCTTTAGATATATAACAATATCTGCCTTGGGAAAGTGGCAATGGACTGGTTTACGCAAGGTAATTATATTGCTTCGTTAGTGGCAGAGGAATATATAGTATCCCCATACTCTTTGCAAGCGCTTTTGCATTGTCATCCAAAAACTTTACCAGTTAATATAAAAAAATACCCGACTATATATGTTATTATCAAAGCTTGGTATCATATATGTAATTGGCTAAAAGTAGATCACTCAGTCTCTAATCGATTACCGATAGCTGGGAACACCTTTTTTGTAGAAGGAATCAATAACAAATTATTTAAAGTATGGGCTAATAAAAGCTTAAAATATATATATCAATTAAAAGACCCAGGAGGTTCCAATATTCTTCCATTTGCAGAGGTTAAGCATCAATTTGATCTAGTTAATTCAGATTTCTATGCATATTTACAAGTACGACATTGGTATAACTCAATAATTAAGAGACCAAAATATACATGGATAAATACTAGTATTCAATCGGGCATAATTTTATATTCAGCTGGTATTCATTCTTTAAAATATTGGCTTAAGTTGATATTAGAGCAGCTAGGAGAGGAGAATCTTCAAAGGATGGTCTCCTCTTGGTCTCCAGAGGTACAAGATTTAAATAAGGAAGATATCATTAGAAGTATTCAGAAAGTAGAAAATGCCACATTGGCAGCGGGTTGGCGAGAAAGCCATTTTAAATTGATAAACAGGAGTTATATTTCACCCACCTCTTTAAATAAATGGTTCCCTAAAATAGAGCACCGCTGTGCTAGATGTGTCAATATTAGTGCCGACATATTACATATGTTTTGGGCGTGCCCCAAAATTCAGCAATTCTCTGGCAAGATAAGCCATTGGTTAAGTAAAGTACTACAGGTTCCATTCAAATTAGAGAAAAAACATATCTTTTTCTGGTAGATCCAGATACACGTAGGCAACTAAATGTGCGGTTTATTAATTGTACGATTCTAGGTGGTCGTTATGTAATTCTTAAAAATTGGAAAGATAAAAAGGCCCCATCAATTCATAATCTAATCCATTTAATGATGAAGCAAGCTGTAATGGAACAATTTGACTGTACCTCAGATTCTGAACAGCGTATAAAGAAATTTTGTAACAAATGGTATAGTTTCATAAAGACATATGATAAACATACTCAAGCTCAGTTTTTAGCTCCATTCTTTACATGTAACTATGTGGATCATTGCAGAGGATTTAGAAATGAGGATTTAGAAATGAATCACTAAATATCAAACCCATGGAGGGATGGGTGAGAGAAACTCTCCTTTTTTTTTTCTTTTCCCCTCTATGTGTTATGTTTTGTGTTATGTTTTAACTGCAACTGCAACCACGCCATATTGCGATTATTAGTATGATTCTAGTCACAACCTTGTGTAATGGGCTATTTCTCTTGGATTAGGTGAATAAAGCCTAATCGACTATAGATTAAGTCTGGAAAATAGAGTTAGATTAGCGATGTAGATAAATTGTATTGCTTCATTGTTTTTCTCTTTTTTTGGGAGGGGGGAAGTCTTCATGAGATGATATAATGTGCCTACTGAAGTATTATAGCTAATTTTCATACAGAAGTTTATATGTATAATTAACGATATTATTTAACATAGTAATTCAACGCGAGTAGGTAATTGCTAATACGGTTCATAATATGTAAGCAAGAGGTATATTGCTAGTTGACATTTTGACAAAAATATGAAGTCTTTTCTGTTAAGATACAAGGACCTGAATTCTTTGTTAATGTTAAAAACTGAAGACACTGTACCATATACATTGTTTTTTTGTTTTGTTTTTCTCCTTTTTCTTGTCTTATTGTATGGTATGATTTTGAGTGTACATCCGCTAAAAAACTCTAATAAAAAAATCTAAAAAAAAAACAAATGCTACTAAAAAAAAAAAAAAAAAGATGGTGTCAAGCGTGTGTGGTGGCAAAGAGGTGAGGTGTAAAAGTAAAAAGTAAAAGAAAACCAATATGGTTTTCAAGAGAAGTAGCACATGCAGTTAAGACAAAAAAGACAGTCTATAAAAAATTCAAACTCACTGGCTCAGAAGAGGATAAAGAAAAATGGAGAACCCATCAAAAGATGAGAAATCAGTTAATCAGAAAGGCTAAAGCTGATGCAGAAGAGAAGATAGCACAATCTGTAAAAAATGGTGACAAAACCTTCTTTTTTATATATATCAGTGAAAAGAGAAAAACTAACAGAGGGATAGTTAGACTCAAGAATGAGGATAGAGTAGTGGAAGAAGATAAACAAATAGCAAACTGTTTAAATGATTACTTTTGTTCAGTCTTTACAACAGATGGTAAAGATAGTGAGATGCTATTAAGGGATGTTACTGTAAATAATGTGAGTAGTACTTTTCTTTTTACAGAGGAAGAGGTTTCAAGGGCTTTATCAAAAATAAAAGTTAATAAGTCTGTGGGTCCAGATAATATTCATCCAAGGGTTCTAAGAGAACTTCGATCCGTAATAGCTACTCCATTAGCTGATTTATTTAATCATTCACTTCTAACAGGAGTTGTTCCAAAAGACTGGAAAATTGCCAATGTAGTCCGTCTTCATAAAAAGGCTAGTAGGGTAGATTCTGCTAACTATAGGCCAGTCAGTTTGACCTCAATTGCAGGGAAATTAATGGAAACTCTTTTAAAGGACAGACTTGTATCTTTCATTCAGACAAACAACTTAGAAGACAAAGGACAGCATGGTTTCACTGCTGGAAGATCATGCCTGACTAATCTAATTGATTTCTTTGACCATGTAACTAAAATAATAGACCAGGGAGGAGCCATAGATGTTGCATATCTAGACTTTAGCAAAGCATTTGACACCGTCCCACACAACAAACGTATTCACAAAATGTATTGCCTTGGAATAGATGCTAAGATTGTTAAGTGGGTAGAATGCTGGCTTAAAGATAGACGACAGAGGGTTTCATTTAATGGAGTACATTCAAATGAGGCATCAGTTACTAGTGGTGTTCCCCAAGGGTCAGTTCTTGGGCCTGTTTTGTTTAACATGTTCATAAGTGATATTGGAAGTGGGCTTAAGGGGAAGGTTTGCTTGTTTGCTGATGATACAAAAATTTGTAACAGGGTAGATGTTCCAGGAGGAGTTGATCAAATGAACTGTGATATTAATAAACTAGAGGACTGGTCAAATAAATGGGATCTGAAATTTAATATTACCAAGAGCAAAATTATGCATATAGGATCCAAAAACCCAAAGGCCAATTATAGTCTCAATGGTACATTACTGACTGTAATTAAAGAAGAAAGGGATTTGGGAATGATTTCAGATGATTTAAAATTTGGTACACAATGCCACAGTGCAGCCAGCAAGGCCAGTCAAATGCTTGGTTACATTGGAAGAGGTTTTAGTAGCAGAAATAGCAAGGTTCTTATGCCACTTCATTAGATCATTAGTTAGACCAAATCTGGAATACTGTGTACAGTTCTGGAGACCATATCTTCAGAAAGATATAAATAAACTAGAAGCTGTCCAAAGGAGGGCTACTAAAATGGTACATGGTCTAAAATAAAATAAGAAAGACTCTATGATCTAAATATGTATAGTTTAGAGGATAGAAGGGAAAGAGGTTACATGATAGAAACCTTCAAATATATGAAGGGACTTTTTCACAAAAAAATATGTGAAGCATTTTTCACAAAATAAATAAATGCCAAAACAAGGGGTCACAATCTAAAGTTAGAGGGTAGCAGATTCAGGAGAAATTTAAGGAAGCATTTTTTTACAGAAAGGGTGGTGGATTCATGGAATTAACTTCCATTTGAGGTGGTAAACACATAGGCCTAGATTTAGAGTTCGGCGGTAGCCGTCAAAACCAGCGTTAGAGGCTCCTAACGCTGGTTTTGGCCGCCCGCTGGTATTTGGAGTCAGTGATTAAAGGGTCTAACGCTCACTTTACAGCCGCGACTTTTCCATACCGCAGATCCCCCTACGCCATTTGCGTAGCCTATCTTTTCAATGGGATCTTCCTAACGCCGGTATTTAGAGTCGTTTCTGCAGTGAGCGTTAGAGCTCTAACGACAAGATTCCAGCCGCCTGAAAATAGCAGGAGTTAAGAGCTTTCTGGCTAACGCCGGTTTATAAAGCTCTTAACTACTGTACCCTAAAGTACACTAACACCCATAAACTACCTATGTACCCCTAAACCGAGCTCCCCCCACATCGCCGCCACTCGATTAAAATTTTTAACCCCTAATCTGCCGACCGCCACCTACGTTATACTTATGTACCCCTAATCTGCTGCCCCTAACACCGCCGACCCCTGTATTATATCTATTAACCTCTAACTTGCCCCCCACAATGTCGCCGCAAGCTACTTAAAATAATTAACCCCTAATCTTCCGACCGCAAATCGCCGCCACCTACGTTATCCCTATGTACCCCTAATCTGCTACCCCTAACATCGCCGACCCCTATGTTATATTTATTAACCCCTAATCTGCCCCCCTCAACGTCGCCGACACCTACCTACACTTATTAACCCCTAATCTGCCGAGCGGACCTGAGCGCTACTATAATAAAGTTATTAACCCCTAATCCGCCTCACTAACCCTATCATAAATAGTATTAACCCCTAATCTGCCCTCCCTAACATCGCCGACACCTAACTTCAATTATTAACCCCTAATATGCCGACCGGAGCTCACCGCTATTCTAATAAATGTATTAACCCCTAAAGCTAAGTCTAACCCTAACACTAACACCCCCCTAAGTTAAATATAATTTTTATCTAACGAAATAAATTAACTCTTATTAAATAAATAATTCCTATTTAAAGCTAAATACTTACCTGTAAAATACATCCTAATATAGCTACAATATAAATTATAATTATATTATAGCTATTTTAGGATTAATATTTATTTTACAGGTAACTTTGTAATTATTTTAACCAGGTACAATAGCTATTAAATAGTTAAGAACTATTTAATAGTTACCTAGTTAAAATAATAACAAATTTACCTGTAAAATAAATCCTAACCTAAGATATAATTAAACCTAACACTACCCTATCAATAAAATAATTAAATAAACTACCTACAATTACCTACAATTAACCTAACACTACACTATCAATAAATTAATTAAACACAATTGCTACAAATAAATAAAATTAAATAAACTATCTAAAGTACAAAAAATAAAAAAGAACTAAGTTACAGAAAATAATAAAATATTTACAAACATAAGAAAAATATTACAACAATTTTAAACTAATTACACCTACTCTAAGCCCCCTAATAAAATAACAAAGCCCCCCAAAATAAAAAATTCCCTACCCTATTCTAAAATACAAATATTACAAGCTCTTTTACCTTACCAGCCCTGAACAGGGCCCTTTGCGGGGCATGCCCCAAGAATTTCAGCTCTTTTGCCTGTAAAAAAAAACATACAATACCCCCCCCCCCAACATTACAACCCACCACCCACATACCCCTAATCTAACCCAAACCCCCCTTAAATAAACCTAACACTACCCCCCTGATGATCTTCCTACCTTGTCTTCACCATGCCAGGTTCACCGATCCGTCCTGGCTCCAAGATCTTCATCCAACCCAAGCGGGGGCTAGACATCCACTGAAGAAGTCCAGAAGAGGGTCCAAAGTCTTCCTCCTATCCGGCAAGAAGAGGACATCCGGACCGGCAAACATCTTCTCCAAGCGGCATCTTCTATCTTCTTCCATCCGATGACGACCGGCTCCATCTTGAAGACCTCCAGCGCGGATCCATCCTCTTCTTCCGACGACTAGACGACGAATGACGGTTCCTTTAAGGGACGTCATCCAAGATGGCGTCCCTCGAATTCCGATTGGCTGATAGGATTCTATCAGCCAATCGGAATTAAGGTAGGAATTTTCTGATTGGCTGATGGAATCAGCCAATCAGAATATAGTTCAATCCGATTGGCTGATCCAATCAGCCAATCAGATTGAGCTCGCATTCTATTGGCTGATCGGAACAGCCAATAGAATGCGAGCTCAATCTGATTGGCTGATTGGATCAGCCAATCGGATTGAACTATATTCTGATTGGCTGATTCCATCAGCCAATCAGAAAATTCCTACCTTAATTCCGATTGGCTGATAGAGATCAGCCAATCGGAATTCGAGGGACGCCATCTTGGATGACGTCCCTTAAAGGAACCGTCATTCGTCGTCTAGTCGTCGGAAGAAGAGGATGGATCCGCGCTGGAGGTCTTCAAGATGGAGCCGGTCGTCATCGGATGGAAGAAGATAGAAGATGCCGCTTGGAGAAGATGTTTGCCGGTCCGGATGTCCTCTTCTTGCCGGATAGGAGGAAGACTTTGGACCCTCTTCTGGACTTCTTCAGTGGATGTCTAGCCCCCGCTTGGGTTGGATGAAGATCTTGGAGCCAGGACGGATCGGTGAACCTGGCATGGTGAAGACAAGGTAGGAAGATCATCAGGGGGGTAGTGTTAGGTTTATTTAAGGGGGGTTTGGGTTAGATTAGGGGTATGTGGGTGGTGGGTTGTAATGTTGGGGGGGGGGTATTGTATGTTTTTTTTTACAGGCAAAAGAGCTGAAATTCTTGGGGCATGCCCCGCAAAGGGCCCTGTTCAGGGCTGGTAAGGTAAAAGAGCTTGTAATATTTGTATTTTAGAATAGGGTAGGGAATTTTTTATTTTGGGGGGCTTTGTTATTTTATTAGGGGGCTTAGAGTAGGTGTAATTAGTTTAAAATTGTTGTAATATTTTTCTTATGTTTGTAAATATTTTATTATTTTCTGTAACTTAGTTCTTTTTTATTTTTTGTACTTTAGATAGTTTATTTAATTTTATTTATTTGTAGCAATTGTGTTTAATTAATTTATTGATAGTGTAGTGTTAGGTTAATTGTAGGTAATTGTAGGTAGTTTATTTAATTATTTTATTGATAGGGTAGTGTTAGGTTTAATTATATCTTAGGTTAGGATTTATTTTACAGGTAAATTTGTTATTATTTTAACTAGGTAACTATTAAATAGTTCTTAACTATTTAATAGCTATTGTACCTGGTTAAAATAATTACAAAGTTACCTGTAAAATAAATATTAATCCTAAAATAGCTATAATATAATTATAATTTATATTGTAGCTATATTAGGATGTATTTTACAGGTAAGTATTTAGCTTTAAATAGGAATTATTTATTTAATAAGAGTTAATTTATTTCGTTAGATAAAAATTATATTTAACTTAGGGGGGTGTTAGTGTTAGGGTTAGACTTAGCTTTAGGGGTTAATACATTTATTAGAATAGCGGTGAGCTCCGGTCGGCAGATTAGGGGTTAATAATTGAAGTTAGGTGTCGGCGATGTTAGGGAGGGCAGATTAGGGGTTAATACTATTTATGATAGGGTTAGTGAGGCGGATTAGGGGTTAATAACTTTATTATAGTAGCGCTCAGGTCCGCTCGGCAGATTAGGGGTTAATAAGTGTAGGCAGGTGTCGGCGACGTTGTGGGGGGCAGATTAGGGGTTAATAAATATAACATAGGGGTCGGCGATGTTAGGGCAGCAGATTAGGGGTACATAGGGATAACGTAGGTGGCGGCGGTTTACGGAGCGGCAGATTAGGGGTTAAAAGTGTAATGCAGGGGTCAGCGATAGCGGGGGCGGCAGATTAGGGGTTAATAAGTGTAAGGCTAGGGGTGTTTAGACTCGGGGTACATGTTAGGGTGTTAGGTGCAGACGTAGGAAGTGTTTTCCCATAGGAAACAATGGGGCTGCGTTAAGAGCTGAACGCTGCTTTTTTGCAGGTGTTAGGTTTTTTTTCAGCTCAAACAGCCCCATTGTTTTCTATGGGGGAATCGTGCACGAGCACGTTTTTGAGGCCGGCCGCGTCCGTAAGCAACTCTGGTATCGAGAGTTGCATTTGCGGTAAAAATGCTCTACGCTCCTTTTTTGGAGCCTAACGCAGCATTTGTTTTAACTCTCGATACCAGAGTTAAATTTATGGTGCGGCCAGAAAAAAGCCCGCGGAGCGTTAACAGCCCTTTTACCGCCGAACTCCAAATCTAGGCCATAGACTGTAAAGGAATTAAAAAATGCCTGGGACATGCATAAGGCTATCCTAAGTAAAAAGCAGGGTGGATAAAAATCAATGATTTTTTTTAAAAAAATAAAAAAAATTCTGATTTTTTTTAATTGAAATCTGATTTTTTTTATTTAAATCTGATTTTTTGGATTTAAATCGGATTTGGGACAAGCACTGTCTCCAGCTCATTTTTTGGCAACTATTGCCAATATCCAGTATCAGGGTCAAAACTTAAGTGCTGAGGAAGAAGAGTTAGCTATGACATGGGTATCTAGCAATCATCCATCTGTAATGCCAACTATAAAAAACTTCAAAGCTTAGGGGGAACCATTCAAGAAATATATGTTTGCTGAAGATATTTTAAAGAAAGTCACACCAGTTAAATGGTGGAAGTCACTTAAGCACTTGGATTTAGAGACTGTTCAAGTAATGATTTCACTTTTAACAGTAGTAGCTTCTTCTACAGGCATTGAAAGAATATTCATTCTTTTCCTTTGGACTCATTCATTCTAAATGGAGAAATCGTTTGGGACCCGATAAAGCAGGAAAGCTTGTTTTTCTTTTCCAGATTATGAACAAAAAAGAAGCTGAAGATGACGAGTGAGCTACAGAGGACAGTATTTAAATTTTTCATGTGTAGGCTTGGTTGACAGTCTAAGTTTCTTAAAATATATATATTTTGTTTAGCCAAATTAGTTAACAAACATGGATGTTTGTTTAAGCAAATAACATATGCTGTAATGTTATTGTTTCAGTTGAATAAATCTATTTAAATTGTTATTATTAAGGTAATGATTATTTTTCTCCTTCCTAAGTACAACAGAAAAGTTGTCCAAATATGAATTATTTTGATTAACCTATTAAACTGGGGATAAAAAAAACTAATATGAAAAGTTGTTATTCTAAACATCTTCATCTACTTGCATATTAAAGTTATACCAGCAAGAATTAGTCTTTATGTAGAAAATTATGATTTAAATCAAGCCTTACTGACTAGTGATTTAAATTGTGATTTAAATCAGTTTGATTTAAATCAAATCCACCCTGGTAAAAAGTAACATGTAATATGGGTAGACTTGATGGGCCTTTTTGGTTCTTATCTACCATCAAATTCTATGTTTCTATGAGTACAAAGACAAGTGTGTCTTGCCTTACAGTCAAGCATGGTGGTGGGAGTGTCATGGTCTGGGCCTGCATGAGTGCTGCTGGCACTGGGGAGCTACAGTTTATTGAGGGAACCATGAATGCAAACATGTACTGTGACATACTGAAGCAGAGCATGATCCCCTCCCTTCAGAGACTGAGCCGCAGGGCAGTATTCCAACATGATAACGACCCCAAACACACCTCCAAGACGACCACTGCTTTGCTAAAGAAGCTGAGGGTAAAGGTGATGGACTGGCCAAGCATGTCTCCAGACTTAAACCCTATTGAGCATCTGTGGGGCATCCTCAAATGGAAGGTGGAGGAGCGCAAGGTCTCTAACATCCACCAAATCCGTCATGTCATCATGGAGGAGTGGAAGAGGTCTCTAGTGGCAACCTGTAAAGCTCTGGTGAACTCCCTGCCGAAGAGGGTTAAGGCAGTGCTGGAAAATAATGGTGGCCACACAAAATATTGACACTTTGGGCCCAATTTGGACATTTCCACTTAGGGGTGTACTCACTTTTGTTGCCAACGGTTTAGACATTAATGGCTGTGTGTTTAGTTATTTTGAGGTGACAGCAAATTTACACTGTTATACAAGCTGTACACTCACTACTTTACATTGTAGCAAAGTGTCATTTCTTCAGTGTTGTCACATGAAAAGATATAATAAAATATTTACAAAAATGTGAGGGCTGTACTCACTTTTGTGAGATACAGTATATATCACAATTCACTATTTTAGGAGGAGTCATTAATTATAATATTTTAATAATTAATTAACATAAAATTAATTAGATGAAATATTATTGTTCTGACAGTAGATGGCTCTCGCATATAGGGTAAAATGTCAAGAAAAATGCTTATTTTATTTATGTTTGCCCCAACATTCTTAGACTACAATTAAGGTTATAAATTGCACTTATTTACAGAAATAAGCAACAAACTGGAGCCTAAGCAAGTAAACTACCTTGAATAGTGAAAAACATATTGATATAAAACTTCTCAGTTAGCAGGACTGAGAAAAACAAAATTCAATGTCATTATAGATGAACCATGAGTAGGCAAAAAACACCAACATGGAGTCTGTTGTGTCATGAAAAATTCATGACATATTCCCCCTCATCTAGACTATCTTATGCCGACTAGGATGGACGAGATTAGTCTAGATCACTGACTTATATGGGCGATTGTTATGGTCAACCATCCAAAGACTAAGAGGAGGAGCATATTTTGCCCCCTTTAAATTCTTATACCATAGAATCGTTAACCCACAATTCCAAACTACAATGAATATATCAAAAATGGACATTATTGCACCCATCTTCTGGTTCCAGATGTTAAAAGAATACATCCAGCTACTAAATGTAGGATACATGAAATCAGAAATAGATAAATCATCTTTGCGGATGATCATCTTTACAGAATGATTAGGTTTATGATCAAGGAGATACATTAACTCAGCATCTATAGGAATCTCACAACCTTGAAAGGCGTCTACCACTTCCACTTCACCTTCTAATACTGAAGACTCAATATAAAAAAACATAATTTATGTAAGAACTTACCTAATAAATTCATTTCTTTGATATTGGCAAGAGTCCATGAGCTAGTGACGTATGGGATATACATTCCTACCAGGAGGGAGCAAAGTTTCCCAAACCTCAGAATGCATATAAATACACCCCTCACCACACCCACAATTTAGTTTAACGAATAACCAAGTAGTGGGGTGATAAAATAAGGAGTAAAAAAGCATACAAAAAGAGGAACTGGAAAAATAATTGCGCTTTTATACAAAAATCATACTTACCATAAAAAGTGTGGGCCTCATGGACTCTTCCCAATATGAAAGAAATTAATCTATCAGTTAGTTCTTCCATAAATTATGTTTTCATAATTGCCAAGAGTCCGTGAGCTAGTGACGAATGGGATAGAAATACCCAAGATGTGGAAGTCCACAGAAGAGTCACTAGAGAGGGAGGGATAAAATAACAACAACTATTTCCATTGAGAAATTAAATCCACACAATAATTAAGTTTTTCTCAAAAAAAATAAATCAGAAGCAGTAGAATCAAACTGAAACAGCTGCCTAAAGAACTTTTCTACCTAACACTGCTTCAGAAGAAGCAAATACATAAAAATTGTAAAAACACTAAAAGTATGCAAAGAAGACCAAATTACTGATTTGCAAATTTGATCAACCTAAGCTTCATTCTAAAAAAGCCCAAAAAATGGCGACTGAGCTTAGTAGAATGAGGTGGAGCCTGCACTGCCTTGAAATAAGCTTTGAAGAACAAAAGCTTTAAACAGGATGCCAAAGAAATGGCAGAGGCTTCCTAATCTTTTCCGTAACCAGAAAAATAGCAAATAGACTAGAAGTCTTCTGAAATCCTAGTAACCTTGATATAGAAATATAAAGCTCTTACTACATCCAAAGGATGTAAAGAACTCTCAAAGAATTCTTAGGCTTTGGACACAAAGAAGGAATAACAATTTCTCTACTAATTCACAACCTTAGGAAAAAAAGAAGCCCTCTAAACAATTTATCTAGATGAAAAAATCAGATAAGGAGACACAGAAGAGAGAGCTGATAAATCAGAAACACTTGTAGCAGACGAGATAGTCAAAAGAAACAACACTTTCCAAGAAAGTAGATAATCTTCAAAGAAAATATAGGCTCAAAAGAAAAGAGCCTGTAAAATCTTTAAATCCAAAAAGGAGAAATTAATAAATGAACAGGCTTGAAACCAACCAAAGCCTGAACAAAACAGTGAATATCAGGAAGGTTAAACAAGCTTTCTTTAAAATAAAACAGAAAGAACAGAGATTTGTCCCTGCAAAAAAATTTGCAGGCAAACTTATCCAAACTATCCTGAAAAACTGTAAAATCCTAGGAATTCTAAAAGAATGCCAAGAGAATTTATAAGAAGAACACTATAAAATATAGGTTTTCCAAACCTGATAATACATGTTCCTTGAAACAGACTTATAAGCTTGCAACATAAAAACTGAGTAAGAGAAACCTCTATGACTCAACACTAATCAATTTCCATACCCCCAAATTAGTAATTTGAGATCCCGATGGACAAATAGCCCCTAAAACAAGAGGGCTGGCCAAAGAGAAATTGGTCAAGTATGGCAACTGGACATCCAAAAAAAGATCAACATATTAAACTTGTGAGGCCATGCTGATGCTATAAGAAACACATGACACTGTTCCAATATGATCTTTGACATCACCTTTGGAAGAAAAAAACAGAGGTGGAAAGAAGTAGGCAGGTTGCAAAACCAAGACACTGCTAATGCATCCACCATCTCCACCTGAGGAACCCTGAACCTTAAAAGGTACCTGGGAAATTGAGATAATCCACCTCCCAAATGTCTAAAATCATAGAAAATAGACAGGAGATGAATTCTATCTAAGAACATATTCAAGATACTTCTTAATTGCTAAGGAACTACGAGTCCCTATTGTTGATTGACATATGCCACATTTGTGATGTTGTCTGTCTGAAATAAAAAAATGAAAAAGTTCTCTCCTAAAAGAGGCCAGGCCTGAAAGAACTCTGAAAAATAGGACAGAGTTCTAAAATATCGATTGGAAACCTCGCCTCTTGAAGTTACCAAACCCCTTGTGCTGTCAAAAGACCCTCAGACAGCTCCCCAACCTGTAAGACTTGTATCCATTAAGAATACAGTCCAGGAAGGATGAACAAAAGGAGGCCCCCTGAATAAAATGATGATAGCCTAATCACCAAAACAGAGAGAGTAGCGTGTTAGAATTTAAAAATATCAACTGTGATATCTAAAAACAATTCTTGTATCATTGATTCAGTATACAAAGCAAAAAGAGATCTCGGATGAAAAACGCCCGATGCTGCAGTTATGAGACCTAAAACTTTCATGCACATAGCCACTGAAAGAAATGTTCTAGACTGTAAGTTAGACCGGCTAAAGCCCCTTAAATTGACTTATGTCTGATAAAGACAAAAACATGAACACAGAATCCATCTAGAAACCCAAAAATAATTGACCCTTTCTGAGGAATCACAAAACTCTTTGGTAAATTAAATCCTCTAACCATGTCTTGAAGAAACAAAACTTAGTTGATTCATGAGGGATTCCACAAAAAGAAAAGTCCATATATTTGAATACTGCACTTTCATATGTATGTATTGGGTACTTATAAAGGGCGTCTAATCACCCGTAAGGGACTCAAGATGCTGCTCATTTAATCGACCTCGGAAAGGATGAAAGGCTAAATGGACCTCACCAGGAATCGAACCTGCAACCCTCAGGTTGCTACAGAGTTCAGCTACAGTGCATTAGCATGCTGAGCTATCTATCCGGCTTTAATAAAAGAAAAGTTTAAGCTAATACCAAGATTCCATCCAAATAAGGAAGCACCACAATACCCTACTGTCTGAAGACAGAAAGAAGGGCACCAAGAACCTTTAAAAAGATTCATAAAGTTGTCACTAAACCAAATGGAAAAGCGACAAATTGATAAAGCTTAAAAGAAAAACTCAGAATCCACAAGTGGTCTGAATGAAATAGGATATGAGGATAAACATCCTGAAAAAATGTAGTGGACATGAAATGACCTAAACAAAAAGGCATAATAGTCCTTATAATCGCCAACTTAAAAGTTGAGACTCTAACAAAACAATATAAAAGTTTTCAGATCCAAGAATAGACTGAATAAACCTTTCTTCTTAGGGACAAAGAATAGAATTGAATCGAAACCCCAATCCTGTTCCTGCAAAAAGAACTGGCATAATCACTACTGAATTTTTTTTTCCACAGAGTGTACTGAGAAAGTGAGATTCTTCCCATAGGAGGTGTCATTCTAAAAAATCTATCAAAATACTAAGAATAATATAGAATTTGGTTCTAATCTGCCCCCCACCAGAAGGAATGGTTTGAGAACTGCACCTTCATGCAGTATAATAACTAGTAATTTATAAAGCTTTTTTCTCCCAGAAGGATACAAAAAAACGCTGCTTCAGTGCTTACACTCGGAGTTAACCAAATTAGCAGCTGATAAAAAAAGTAGTTATTATTATCCCAATAAATTGACCTTAAAGGCCAAAAGGCTGTATTAACCCTGAATCTATGATCCTTGGATCTAGAACAAGCGTTTGTAGTCAGGACATTAACCAACTGATCTACATCACCGGACTAAAAGTAGGGCAGAAAAAAACTCTAAACCTCCAGAAATAGTGGAGATAATAGAAAACAAACAAATTATTATCCTAACAAGAGAGAGATAATAAAATATATTTGAAATCATAATAATAGATATAGTAAACATAATTAGATGTATATATCTAAAGTAAATAAACAGAGTTATATACTTTAGACATGTGCGCTGTTGAAAAATTTGTTTCAGTTCGATTCTTTTTTTTTTTTCGTCTCGGTTTGGTCGAATTAATTCGGTATGCGTACGTCACTTAAGCACTTGGATTTAGAGACTGTTCAAGTAATGATTTCACTTTTAACAGTAGTAGCTTCTTCTACAGGCATTGAAAGAATATTCATTCTTTTCCTTTGGACTCATTCATTCTAAATGGAGAAATCGTTTGGGACCCGATAAAGCAGGAAAGCTTGTTTTTCTTTTCCAGATTATGAACAAAAAAGAAGCTGAAGATGACGAGTGAGCTACAGAGGACAGTATTTAAATTTTTCATGTGTAGGCTTGGTTGACAGTCTAAGTTTCTTAAAATATATATATTTTGTTTAGCCAAATTAGTTAACAAACATGGATGTTTGTTTAAGCAAATAACATATGCTGTAATGTTATTGTTTCAGTTGAATAAATCTATTTAAATTGTTATTATTAAGGTAATGATTATTTTTCTCCTTCCTAAGTACAACAGAAAAGTTGTCCAAATATGAATTATTTTGATTAACCTATTAAACTGGGGATAAAAAAAACTAATATGAAAAGTTGTTATTCTAAACATCTTCATCTACTTGCATATTAAAGTTATACCAGCAAGAATTAGTCTTTATGTAGAAAATTATGATTTAAATCAAGCCTTACTGACTAGTGATTTAAATTGTGATTTAAATCGTGAATTAAATCAGTTTGATTTAAATCAAATCCACCCTGGTAAAAAGTAACATGTAATATGGGTAGACTTGATGGGCCTTTTTGGTTCTTATCTACCGTCAAATTCTATGTTTCTATGAGTACAAAGACAAGTGTGTCTTGCCTTACAGTCAAGCATGGTGGTGGGAGTGTCATGGTCTGGGCCTGCATGAGTGCTGCTGGCACTGGGGAGCTACAGTTTATTGAGGGAACCATGAATGCAAACATGTACTGTGACATACTGAAGCAGAGCATGATCTCCTCCCTTCAGAGACTGAGCCGCAGGGCAGTATTCCAACATGATAACGACCCCAAACACACCTCCAAGACGACCACTGCTTTGCTAAAGAAGCTGAGGGTAAAGGTGATGGACTGGCCAAGCATGTCTCCAGACTTAAACCCTATTGAGCATCTGTGGGGCATCCTCAAATGGAAGGTGGAGGAGCGCAAGGTCTCTAACATCCACCAAATCCGTCATGTCATCATGGAGGAGTGGAAGAGGTCTCTAGTGGCAACCTGTAAAGCTCTGGTGAACTCCCTGCCGAAGAGGGTTAAGGCAGTGCTGGAAAATAATGGTGGCCACACAAAATATTGACACTTTGGGCCCAATTTGGACATTTCCACTTAGGGGTGTACTCACTTTTGTTGCCAACGGTTTAGACATTAATGGCTGTGTGTTTAGTTATTTTGAGGTGACAGCAAATTTACACTGTTATACAAGCTGTACACTCACTACTTTACATTGTAGCAAAGTGTCATTTCTTCAGTGTTGTCACATGAAAAGATATAATAAAATATTTACAAAAATGTGAGGGCTGTACTCACTTTTGTGAGATACAGTATATATCACAATTCACTATTTTAGGAGGAGTCATTAATTATAATATTTTAATAATTAATTAACATAAAATTAATTAGATGAAATATTATTGTTCTGACAGTAGATGGCTCTCGCATATAGGGTAAAATGTCAAGAAAAATGCTTATTTTATTTATGTTTGCCCCAACATTCTTAGACTACAATTAAGGTTATAAATTGCACTTATTTACAGAAATAAGCAACAAACTGGAGCCTAAGCAAGTAAACTACCTTGAATAGTGAAAAACATATTGATATAAAACTTCTCAGTTAGCAGGACTGAGAAAAACAAAATTCAATGTCATTATAGATGAACCATGAGTAGGCAAAAAACACCAACATGGAGTCTGTTGTGTCATGAAAAATTCATGACATATTCCCCCTCATCTAGACTATCTTATGCCGACTAGGATGGACGAGATTAGTCTAGATCACTGACTTATATGGGCGATTGTTATGGTCAACCATCCAAAGACTAAGAGAAGGAGCATATTTTGCCCCCTTTAAATTCTTATACCATAGAATCGTTAACCCACAATTCCAAACTACAATGAATATATCAAAAATGGACATTATTGCACCCATCTTCTGGTTCCAGATGTTAAAAGAATACATCCAGCTACTAAATGTAGGATACATGAAATCAGAAATAGATAAATCATCTTTGCGGATGATCATCTTTACAGAATGATTAGGTTTATGATCAAGGAGATACATTAACTCAGCATCTATAGGAATCTCACAACCTTGAAAGGCGTCTACCACTTCCACTTCACCTTCTAATACTGAAGACTCAATATAAAAAAACATAATTTATGTAAGAACTTACCTAATAAATTCATTTCTTTGATATTGGCAAGAGTCCATGAGCTAGTGACGTATGGGATATACATTCCTACCAGGAGGGAGCAAAGTTTCCCAAACCTCAGAATGCATATAAATACACCCCTCACCACACCCACAATTTAGTTTAACGAATAACCAAGTAGTGGGGTGATAAAATAAGGAGTAAAAAAGCATACAAAAAGAGGAACTGGAAAAATAATTGCGCTTTTATACAAAAATCATACTTACCATAAAAAGTGTGGGCCTCATGGACTCTTCCCAATATGAAAGAAATTAATCTATCAGTTAGTTCTTCCATAAATTATGTTTTCATAATTGCCAAGAGTCCGTGAGCTAGTGACGAATGGGATAGAAATACCCAAGATGTGGAAGTCCACAGAAGAGTCACTAGAGAGGGAGGGATAAAATAACAACAACTATTTCCATTGAGAAATTAAATCCACACAATAATTAAGTTTTTCTCAAAAAAAATAAATCAGAAGCAGTAGAATCAAACTGAAACAGCTGCCTAAAGAACTTTTCTACCTAACACTGCTTCAGAAGAAGCAAATACATAAAAATTGTAAAAACACTAAAAGTATGCAAAGAAGACCAAATTACTGATTTGCAAATTTGATCAACCTAAGCTTCATTCTAAAAAAGCCCAAAAAATGGCGACTGAGCTTAGTAGAATGAGGTGGAGCCTGCACTGCCTTGAAATAAGCTTTGAAGAACAAAAGCTTTAAACAGGATGCCAAAGAAATGGCAGAGGCTTCCTAATCTTTTCCGTAACCAGAAAAATAGCAAATAGACTAGAAGTCTTCTGAAATCCTAGTAACCTTGATATAGAAATATAAAGCTCTTACTACATCCAAAGGATGTAAAGAACTCTCAAAGAATTCTTAGGCTTTGGACACAAAGAAGGAATAACAATTTCTCTACTAATTCACAACCTTAGGAAAAAAAGAAGCCCTCTAAACAATTTATCTAGATGAAAAAATCAGATAAGGAGACACAGAAGAGAGAGCTGATAAATCAGAAACACTTGTAGCAGACGAGATAGTCAAAAGAAACAACACTTTCCAAGAAAGTAGATAATCTTCAAAGAAAATATAGGCTCAAAAGAAAAGAGCCTGTAAAATCTTTAAATCCAAAAAGGAGAAATTAATAAATGAACAGGCTTGAAACCAACCAAAGCCTGAACAAAACAGTGAATATCAGGAAGGTTAAACAAGCTTTCTTTAAAATAAAACAGAAAGAACAGAGATTTGTCCCTGCAAAAAAATTTGCAGGCAAACTTATCCAAACTATCCTGAAAAACTGTAAAATCCTAGGAATTCTAAAAGAATGCCAAGAGAATTTATAAGAAGAACACTATAAAATATAGGTTTTCCAAACCTGATAATACATGTTCCTTGAAACAGACTTATAAGCTTGCAACATAAAAACTGAGTAAGAGAAACCTCTATGACTCAACACTAATCAATTTCCATACCCCCAAATTAGTAATTTGAGATCCCGATGGACAAATAGCCCCTAAAACAAGAGGGCTGGCCAAAGAGAAATTGGTCAAGTATGGCAACTGGACATCCAAAAAAAGATCAACATATTAAACTTGTGAGGCCATGCTGATGCTATAAGAAACACATGACACTGTTCCAATATGATCTTTGACATCACCTTTGGAAGAAAAAAACAGAGGTGGAAAGAAGTAGGCAGGTTGCAAAACCAAGACACTGCTAATGCATCCACCATCTCCACCTGAGGAACCCTGAACCTTAAAAGGTACCTGGGAAATTGAGATAATCCACCTCCCAAATGTCTAAAATCATAGAAAATAGACAGGAGATGAATTCTATCTAAGAACATATTCAAGATACTTCTTAATTGCTAAGGAACTACGAGTCCCTATTGTTGATTGACATATGCCACATTTGTGATGTTGTCTGTCTGAAATAAAAAAATGAAAAAGTTCTCTCCTAAAAGAGGCCAGGCCTGAAAGAACTCTGAAAAATAGGACAGAGTTCTAAAATATCGATTGGAAACCTCGCCTCTTGAAGTTACCAAACCCCTTGTGCTGTCAAAAGACCCTCAGACAGCTCCCCAACCTGTAAGACTTGTATCCATTAAGAATACAGTCCAGGAAGGATGAACAAAAGGAGGCCCCCTGAATAAAATGATGATAGCCTAATCACCAAAACAGAGAGAGTAGCGTGTTAGAATTTAAAAATATCAACTGTGATATCTAAAAACAATTCTTGTATCATTGATTCAGTATACAAAGCAAAAAGAGATCTCGGATGAAAAACGCCCGATGCTGCAGTTATGAGACCTAAAACTTTCATGCACATAGCCACTGAAAGAAATGTTCTAGACTGTAAGTTAGACCGGCTAAAGCCCCTTAAATTGACTTATGTCTGATAAAGACAAAAACATGAACACAGAATCCATCTAGAAACCCAAAAATAATTGACCCTTTCTGAGGAATCACAAAACTCTTTGGTAAATTAAATCCTCTAACCATGTCTTGAAGAAACAAAACTTAGTTGATTCATGAGGGATTCCACAAAAAGAAAAGTCCATATATTTGAATACTGCACTTTCATATGTATGTATTGGGTACTTATAAAGGGCGTCTAATCACCCGTAAGGGACTCAAGATGCTGCTCATTTAATCGACCTCGGAAAGGATGAAAGGCTAAATGGACCTCACCAGGAATCGAACCTGCAACCCTCAGGTTGCTACAGAGTTCAGCTACAGTGCATTAGCATGCTGAGCTATCTATCCGGCTTTAATAAAAGAAAAGTTTAAGCTAATACCAAGATTCCATCCAAATAAGGAAGCACCACAATACCCTACTGTCTGAAGACAGAAAGAAGGGCACCAAGAACCTTTAAAAAGATTCATAAAGTTGTCACTAAACCAAATGGAAAAGCGACAAATTGATAAAGCTTAAAAGAAAAACTCAGAATCCACAAGTGGTCTGAATGAAATAGGATATGAGGATAAACATCCTGAAAAAATGTAGTGGACATGAAATGACCTAAACAAAAAGGCATAATAGTCCTTATAATCGCCAACTTAAAAGTTGAGACTCTAACAAAACAATATAAAAGTTTTCAGATCCAAGAATAGACTGAATAAACCTTTCTTCTTAGGGACAAAGAATAGAATTGAATCGAAACCCCAATCCTGTTCCTGCAAAAAGAACTGGCATAATCACTACTGAATTTTTTTTTCCACAGAGTGTACTGAGAAAGTGAGATTCTTCCCATAGGAGGTGTCATTCTAAAAAATCTATCAAAATACTAAGAATAATATAGAATTTGGTTCTAATCTGCCCCCCACCAGAAGGAATGGTTTGAGAACTGCACCTTCATGCAGTATAATAACTAGTAATTTATAAAGCTTTTTTCTCCCAGAAGGATACAAAAAAACGCTGCTTCAGTGCTTACACTCGGAGTTAACCAAATTAGCAGCTGATAAAAAAAGTAGTTATTATTATCCCAATAAATTGACCTTAAAGGCCAAAAGGCTGTATTAACCCTGAATCTATGATCCTTGGATCTAGAACAAGCGTTTGTAGTCAGGACATTAACCAACTGATCTACATCACCGGACTAAAAGTAGGGCAGAAAAAAACTCTAAACCTCCAGAAATAGTGGAGATAATAGAAAACAAACAAATTATTATCCTAACAAGAGAGAGATAATAAAATATATTTGAAATCATAATAATAGATATAGTAAACATAATTAGATGTATATATCTAAAGTAAATAAACAGAGTTATATACTTTAGACATGTGCGCTGTTGAAAAATTTGTTTCAGTTCGATTCTTTTTTTTTTTTCGTCTCGGTTTGGTCGAATTAATTCGGTATGCGTACTTATTCGTTTCGGTAACGTTCGTAATTTAGTTAATTCGAATTTAGCCATTCGAATTTCAGACCGATACGAAATTTCGGACCGAAACGTAATTTCGGTCCGAATTTAATTTCGGTCCGAATAGTAATTTATGACGTTTTTTGAATTTCGTATACAATTCGGTTCGATTATTTCGGATACATTCGATTTGTTTTTCTAATCGATTAGATATTATTTAATCATATCAAATATTATTCATAAATGAAATGTATTGTATTCCACTTTTAAATTACTGTTATATATTAATAATAAATAAATGTAATATGTCATTTAAACACTATCTTCATAATTATTTAGACAGTGTGCGTGCACTGTGCAGCCAATCAGGCAGCCTGGTTGACAATTATGCTTGCATCACTCCTGCACACTATAGCCACACCCATGTAACTAATATCTGATTCTTATAATTTTTGTGAGTTGAAGAGAGCAGTTTGTTGGAGAGAGAATGTCTTGTAGAGAAATTGGTATTGTTCATGGAGGTGATAGGGGCAGTAGAGATAGGGACAGTGTAGCTAGGGAGAGTACTAGAGGTAGTTATAGTGGACGTAGGGATAGGGACCGTGGAGCTAGGGAGAGTACTAGTAATAATAATAGGGATAGTGATAGAGGTAGGGATAGGCATAGGAGGATTCATCATAGACTTAGGGACCTTGGTAGTACTAGGGAGAGGGTAGGTAGGGACAAGGAGAGGCATGGTAAGCACACCAGTGCCAAAAAAACATTGTAAGAGGAGGAGGCCACTTACAAGTTCCTCTGAGGAGTCTGACTCTAGTGCTGCTGAAGAGCGTGCCACATCACCAAGGCATAGAGGGCCAATGTTTACAGGAGATGAAAATTTGTGTCTAGTGTCTGCTGTGCTGAAAGTCAGGCACATTTTGTTTTCGTCGAGTGTTTCCTCCTCGGCCAAGCAAGCGGCATGGAACACTGTTCGTGATGCTGTCTTCGCAGTTGGAGCAATGGAGCGGACAGCCGCCTTTGTCAAGCACCGGTAAGTTTTCAAAAACAATTTTCTTTTATAGTAAAAAACTAACTCTAGTGTGTGTTAGCCTGTGTGTACATACTACATAGGCCAAAATGTGTAAACTAAAGAAATACATTCAATTAATATTATTTTTCATTGCCATGGTATCTTTATTTGAAAAGCAGGAATGTAAGTTAAGCTTAAAGGGATAGTAAACTCTGAAAATTTATTTCATGATTCTGCTAGAGCATTTATTTTTTAATCAACTTTCTAAATTGCTCCTATTTTATTATTAATTTGTCTTTTTTCTCTTGTTATCTTTATTTGAAATTGTAGTTTGATAAGTTAAGGACAGTACAGAGCCTGGCCATTTTTTGTTTTAGTACCCTGGTGAGCTTTTGAGATTGGTGGCAACATTTAACAAACCAATAAGCAAGTGCAAACCAGGTTCTGCACCTAAAAAATGCTCATTCCTGCTTTCAAATAAAGATTCCATGTGAATGAAGAAATAATGACTTACTATTAAATTATATAATTGTTTAAATTTTCATCTCTATCTTGAAATAAAATGTTTGTGTTTACTATTTATTATCCATTTAAGGCCTTTTTTATAATATTTACAGAATTAAAGATGGAAACTTTGCCCAACGAATACCAAATATATAAATTTTTTGGATTGTATATATTTGTCTTCTCATGATTTATAAATAAAGGCAAGGGATAAACTTTAATCAACTTTATGGGGCACAAAGTCAGATTCAAACGTAAAGGGACACTTAACCCAAATTATTTCTTTCATGATTCCGATAGAGCATCAATGTTTTTTTTTATCAACTTTCTAAATTACTCCTATTATCCAATTTTCTGTGTTCTCTTGGGGGTCAATGTATTAATGTGCGAGGGGAAATGATACAATGTAGCGTATCATGTCCTCCGCACATCGATAAATGACAGCTGCTTCATAACTTTTCCGGCGAGCCTCAGGGGCATGAAGCCCCGTATCGAGCTTGATAAATTAACCCCTTGGTAACTATCTTTATTGGAAAAAGAATGAATGTAAGCTTATGAGCCAGCCCATCCTTGGGTCAGTACCTGGGTAGTGCTTGATGATTATTGGCTAAATGTTGCCACCAATCAGCAATCGCTATCCAAGATGCTGAACCAAAAATTGTTCCATTTCTTAAGCTTTAAATTACATTCCTTCTTTTTCAAATCAAGCTCCAAGGAGACTGACTAAAGAAAAAAAAATTATAGTATTAAATTTTAAATTTTATTAAAATTCCATGCTCTACCTTAATCGTGAAAGAAAAAATTTGGTTTCAGTGTGCCTTTAAATATTTATTTATAAAAAAATTTATACTTATCAATTTATTATCAAATTCAATTTGAGCAGCGCCGTCCTCATGCTTTTCTCGCGCAGTTTCCTCTACTCTCCACTGCAAATTCAGCGTTGGTTGTAATATTTTTTAAGTCCAGGTATGTTTTTCTCATGCTGCAGTCAGTCTCACTCTCTAGTATGCGCATGACAGCATCAGCGAAACATACCTGTCCTTATAATATAAATATCTTATTGTTAAAGGACCGCTCATGCTGTTTAATAAATAACATAATTAAGAAGTAGCTATAGCTAATAAAAATACAATGCAATTCTAACACTTCATTAAAATGTATAGAATTATTTTTATACCAAATATTTGTTTATGGTCACCTGTATATGTGACAGATATCATCCAATCACAGACTATGGGGCATATGTTGTATCAAGCTCTGAATGGAGCTTGATGCCCCGTGTTTCTGGCGAGCCTGCAGGCTCACCAGAAACAGTAGTTATGAAGCAGTGGTCACAAAGACCGCTGCTCCATAACCTGTCCGCCTGCTCTGAGCAGACGGACAAAACTCGCAACAATAAAACCCGATCGAGTACGATCGGGTTGATTGACACCCCCCTGCTGGCGTCCTATTGTCCGCGAGTATGCAGGGGGCGGCATTGCACCAGCGGCTCTTGTGAGCTGCTGGTGCAATGCTGAATAGGTCGAGCGTATTGCTAGCCGTATTCAGCGAGGTCTGTCGGACCTGATTCGCACTGTCGGATCAGGTCCGCCAGACCTTGATAAATATGCCCTTTATGTATACCCTGTGAGCTTCTGCACATGCTCAGGAAGTTATTACATAAAAAGACTGTAAATTTATATAAATGAAGTAAATTATTAAATGTATATACTTAAAAGGACATGAATCAATGTTTCTTCCACGATTCATATAGATAATTCAATTTTAATTAAATAACTTTCAAAATAACGTATATTATTTGATTATCTTCCTTCTCTTGTTATCATTTGTTGAAATGTTTTTCTAGGCAAGCTTTGGAGCAGCAGAGAAGCTATTTTCTCGCTGTTGATTGGTGGCTGCACAGTGCATATACATATATTTCAATTTTGATTGGCTCACCCAGGTGTTTTGTTAAAAATTATTTGTGGGGGGACTTCCGGGCAGCGGCCATCTTGCTGGTCGCACTGAGCTTCAGCTCCAGAGTTATTCACCACATTTACCTCAAATCTCATTTAAATCTTGGTGACAGACGATCTAGATTGGTGGAGAAGCTTAGCTGGAGACACTCAGACCCAAAAACGGGGATTTTGGACTGTGGTGTGGCCTGCGTGCCATCAGTACCGGACTTTGTACTTTGAGGCCTTCCCTAATCACTGGGGCCTCATCTGTCCTCATACCTGCCGTGCCATTGCTGCACGGCCAGTGCCTTAACTTTGTGGGAGAGAGTATCTCACATACGGATACACAATGGACGACGGAGGTACATCACTAACGGCTACCTTTGCCAGATTACTGGAAGTACAACTTAAAACCATTATTGACCACCTGGCATGCGACTGGGGTCGTGCCTGCACGCCTAAGCCTCAGACATGCCCTTCTGAGATACCCGACGCTGTCCTTGAAAATGGCGAGCAAGTAAGGAGGCACAAGCTGGATTCGCTAGAGGTGACAATTCCTGCACAGCCCCGGATCGCACACAATACTATCATAAAAAATGGAGACCGGAACAAGGGCCTGGACAGAAAAGAGATCCCCTCCAAGCCAGCAAGCAGGAGCCTCTTAATCCTTTCACATACACAAAAGCTTTCAATTCAGAGTAAGAAAGAAAGCGCTATACTAACCTATCATTCCTCCGCTGGAAACAGTGTGCTATGTGGAATCGGGTCGCCAGTTGAAGGGTTTGAACCGGAGCGTCTGGCAAGACCTTGGGAAGCAGCGGCGGCTGTACTCACCCAGACTGACTAGAGTGTCGCGCTCCCGCAGAGGTGGCTGTGGTTAACTGACCCTGATCTAGCTCAGGCTGTGAGTTGTGTGACACTGGGGAACTTTTCAATGTTATGCAGCCTTGCTTTTTACCTAGAGAGTGCCCCTCGTCGTGTGAGACATGGCGTGGGTTAGGTGAGACAAGGCGACAAGGACTGATAACCTGGACATTTGGCTTATGATAAGTTTATATGGACCTTTGGGGTGGGGTTGCTTGCATTAACCTTGTTCTAGTCAATGCGCCCTTCTGTCTATGAAGATTTTATAACTGTGACTTTTCTAATGGGTATGTTAACAACGGGACATATAATTCCCACAAGTTTATATTATTAAGTCACACTTCTGGTTTGCTTAAGGTTGCGTTGCCCTCGCAACTTTTAGTAAGAAGCACATAATCATATTTCGGAGGCGGTATTGAGTTCTCTGTATCTTATACTTGGGTTTCGTTTTGTGTAAACCGGCTAGTACCCATGCTCTATTTTGCATATGTTCTCAAGTCTGCTTCTGAACTGTGAAATGGCTGACTATTTGACAAGACATTCACGCCCTCATGCACTACTTATCATTACCTTATTGAGGCAGTTGGTGTGGCAAGCAAGCTACCTTACATAGCCACCAAGTCTTTGCACCAGATAGTAGTAAAGCTATATTTATAGGATACCCACTTAGCCCTACTATTATAAGAGCTCTACTAGGGTCTCATAGACCTGCTTACAGCTCCCCATATCGTTTCAAAGGGCCATACAGTGTAGGTCCATGCCTCCTAACTCTATCCATACCTGGGTTAACATTATCTATTGGGTTGAGTACTTAAATATTGCAGCCGCATAACATAGGTTCTCTCTCCCTACCTTATTAATAGAGTATAATGCAAATTATTTTGTGGTCATTTAAAGGATTACTTTCTGTTATAATTTTTAAGCTAAACAACTAACATATTAAAGTTAATAAATATTAATTAAAACCTACTGACCTATATTTTCTCCAAAACGAAGTTTCATAACGTTCTAAAAGTTATATCTTTTATTCGCCGATGATGTCACGTTATCCTACCCACTATTTTAAGCACTGCATGTTCAAAATACTTAAACCAATAACTTTGTGTTTAAAGCGCCATTTTGAAACCTAGGTATTGTAAGCGGATTGGTACAGAGCAAAGGATACCCATGGAGTGGGTTTGGAAAACAATTAAATTTGCAGACAAGATTTCTGATATACGGTAGAGATATGTTAATGAAATGCTACTGATAAAAAGCGTATTTGGGGTAGTTAGTTAGTAACAGGCATAGAAAATATTTACTTACAGTGTCCCTTTAAATGTTCTCATTCTGTTTCAAATATACATTATAAGTTATGTGTCTCCAATTGGGGTCCAAAAGAGGCCCATTTGTTATTTTATTTCTTTCCCCCAAAATTCCCTACCCTGATTTATTTCTATACCAGGAGGTACAAAAGAGACCTCTATGTTTCAGTAAGGGAAATTATTATCTGACTATTTATCAGGTTATAAGGGGATATCTCTTATTAATAGAAAAATTAGAGGTTAACATCTATGAGTATGATTGGGCGTTTAATTGTCTATTCAAAATTTCCCTTAACATGTAAACAGTGCAGTTGCTCTCTTATGCTATTGAAACTGTGAAGTTTTGTCTTTGTTTTTGTATTGTTTTTTTATTCTTATCTTGCCGCCTGTATCACTTTTGCAACCTCAAATAAAATACTTTAAAAAAAAAAAAAATTATTTGTGCATTGCTGCTCCTTCAATAAATGATACCAAGAGAATGAAATAAATTAGAAAATCGAAGTAAATGCGACATTTTGTGAAAATTATATCCTCTATCTGAATCAGGCAAAATATTTGGTTTTCTTTTCATGTCCCCTTAACTTTCCAATTATCTGATCTAGCTGATTCAAAATCATAAAACTTTTTTTGACTTTATAGTCCATTTCAATGTATACCAGATAAGCAAACACTGTACTAACTTTAAAAAAAAACAACAAATTTATTTGTTACATAACTAAATTTTACATGCATATAAAACATCAATAACCTGTGAATTTATATATATATATATATATTTTATTTTTTTTCTATTAATCTATCCATCTCTATAATATAACTTTTTAAAACTATAAAAATCTGTGGTAAAGGTCAGGCACTGTCAGTCATTTCCAATAGCTCCGCTCTGGTATTCTTTGGATGTATCAGATGCAAAATGTAAGAAATACTTATTTTCAAATAAAGTCAGTATAGTTTTTCAAATGTTTTTTTTTAATTATTTTCTAACCAAAAATATGTTTTCTATTTGATTTATAGGTATTATGATTGCAGGGCAATTGTCAAAAAGAAGATGTCATTGATGCACTCCACAAAGAGAGTGCGTTTCAACAGTTGGGAGATGGAGGTGCTGGGAGATGGAGGTGCGGTACAAGCTTCTTGAAGAGTCTGTTGTCACTGGTGACGGAAGCTCAAGTAGGAGAGACGAATCTGTCAGGCAAAAGAGAGCTGGTGAGTAAAATTAAATATATGATTACTTTGATTACTTTGCATGGGTGTGGAAATAAAAAAAAAAAAAAAAAAAAAGGGAATAAAGTGGAAGACAAGACAATCGATTTATCCTTTAGCTATTACAATTTACTTTTTTTTTTTTGTTTTAAACAAATAAAGAAAGACCCATATCTGTAAGGCAAAAATCCTGTATGACGGGAGTTGCATTCTTGGCAGCATACATAGTTACATAAACATATGTCATAACTCAACTTCAATCATCCACATACATTTCTTGTGTATGTGAAAGATGGAATATGAATACATCTGGCATAGTTGTATATGACAGAATCAAAATCACACTTTATATAAGGCCGGTGAGGTAGCTTGAATGTCAAAATGCCCTGACTACAAAAGCCTGTTCAAAGATACAAAGGTTCAAATCCCAGCAGGGCCAACTCAGCCCTTAATCCTTCTGATGTTGCTCAAATGACTACCATTAAATTTCTTAATAATAACAACTATAACTATTCACCTGACGATTTTTTTTAATTTTTAGAGCGAGCGCTGAAAATGCGCTTCAAGAGTTTGAGTCCCACTGTGAGAAAGGCGCTATATAAATACTAGTTATTATATATATATATATATATATATATATATATATATATATATATATATATATATATATCATCCTTCTCCCTCACCATGGCCCTTCTTTTGTGTTCCCCTCACTCCCCTATGCCCCTTCATTTGTTGTTCCTCTATATCCTTTTTCCTCATGTCACCTTTCTTCTCTTTCCCTCCCAAGGCCCTTTTTTTTGTCTTTCCCTACCTCACCAATACCTGAATTTTATACGCTGTGGCCTTTGCATCCTTTTTTCTGTAATGTGACTTCAAATATTTAAAATATAAAAAAATCGACCATCACATTTAAATGCCTATTATGGGCTGTTGACAAGATTTTCTATATTTATTTCACTACCTGGCCTGTATAGGTTTTTTTTTTAAATTATGATTCATTCATCACTAATAACTATTGTTCACTAATACACGTGTTAGACTTACCTGTCTCTTATCCTTGATGTTTTCCAGATCACCGAAAATACTCTGCAGGGCGATCAGCCCCAAGCACGTCTCAGCCTAGTTCTGGTAAGTACCTAAATAAGGAATACAAACATAGGTTTTAGAAAAAAAAATGGATTGAAGATTAGATTTCTACTCCCAGAGTATTACATTCAAATAGTACCCTGTCCCAGTTCCCTAGCCCATCACTAATAACTATTGTTCACTAATACACGTGTTAGACTTACCTGTCTCTTATCCTTGATATTTTCCAGATCACCGAAAATACTCTGCAGGGCGATCAGCCCCAAGCACGCCTCAGCCTAGTTCTGGTGGTAAGTACCTAAATAAGGAATACAAACATCGGTTTTAGAAAAAAAAAATGGATTGAAGATTAGATTTCTACTCCCAGAGTATTACATTCAAATAGTACCCTGTCCCAGTTCACTAACCCTGTTACCTTTTTCTTGGCAAGTTACTTTCCATGATCAAGTGTTGTGCTTAAAGATATAATGAACCAAACATTTTTCTTTCATGATTTAATACTAGAATCTGCTAGAACAGCAAATTAATCTACTCAATTATTTGATACTCAATTTTTCTTTGTTCTATTATTATCTTTATTTTACAAACCAATAATGTAAGCCTGGTCCCCGTTTATTTTTTTTCTTTCCAACCCATGCATAGCGGCATAGTGCTTGCTTACATTCTTGATTTATAAAATAACAATAATAAGAAGACAACAAAACAAATGTTATGATAGGACTATAAATTTATAATGCTGCTTTATATTTCCTGCTCTTTCAAAATATTGAAAGTCAAATATTTGTTTTATTATCCATTGTATCGCGATTTTCATATAATGACTTTCATCAGCCTGATAATGATTCTGCCGTCCATCCACTTGTTGCGACTATCAGCTGACCATTCTCAGCCAAATGTATGGCACACTATTCACCTTTTCATTCAATAATTTGTTTTTGCTATGCTTTACCATTTAAAAAAAAAAATGTAATATTCAAAATAAATATTGATGTCTTCACACAAACTTATTATCTATAATTTAGTATACCTTGGCTTGTGCTGATTTTATTCTATATTTAACAGTGTTAGTAACTCGGATTCGGATCCCACCAGTAGCAGCCTCTGGAAGTGGAGAGATGCCCACTACTCCTCCACGTAAGTTATAACAAACTGAAAATATAAACAAACAAGACAGGCAATAATTATCTGGACATTTTATGTAATTAAGCCTTTACTATAGAAAAATAATCAGCTACAAATGATTTATTACGCAATTTTTCTACAAATAAATTTGTTAAAGGGATACTAAACCCTATTTTTTTCTTTCATGATTCAGATAGAGCATGAGATTTTAAGCACCTTTCTAATTTACTCCTACTATCAATTTTTCTTTGTTTGAACTACGAGGCATGTCTGCAGGTGGAAGCCATAGCAGTCAACTGCATTCACCTGTTATTAGTGTAGAGGAAAGTCCTGTAGTAAATATTGAACAAACATGCTTCTCACCATCGTCATCTGTCAGCGTTGTCCAACCATCAACAGAACATCATGCCCCCATTGTGGATGAGCAGACAGCCCAGAATCAACCACCTCAACTGGAACAAACAAGCCAACAGAACCGGAAACACAACCTCGGTATAGCCAGACGGAAGAATTACTTCTTGAAAATTTACTTGCAACAAAAAAATTGACAAAAGCGTTCAACAATATGAGAAAGGATTTACATAGATACATAGACAGGGCATTAGCCCGTGTCAACAAAGAACAGAGGCAAGCAATAGATCACATGCACAAATCCATTTTGGATGCAATTTATCTAAATCAACACAATGTTTCATCACATGAAACATATATAGAAGTTTATTATATTACTTAATTTTATGTCTCAAAATTACTAGCTGTGATACTTATTATTTTACAGAGGTTTCAATTGAAAGTTAAATTAAAACCTTCTTTATGAGCAGCACTCCATGCCGGTTTAATAAAAATTATTTATAGGAAAGTTATTGATTTGGGGCTTGGTATGTTTTTCACCCCTTATTGTTTTCCCACAGTTTAACATATACCTCTACTGGTTAGAGGAGGTTACATTATCTGTATTAAAGGACCAGTAAACACAGCAGATTTGCATAATCAACAAATGCAAGATAACAAAACAATACATTAGCATTTACTCTGAATTTCAAATGAGTAGTAGATTCTTTTCTAACACATTTTAAAGTTATGTATATTTCCACTCCCCCTGTGCCATGTGATAGCAATCAGCCAATCACAAATGCATATACGTATAAAATAAAAGAGAAAGTGGACTCTCCTGGAGGTGCGCAAAAAAAGGGTGAATTGTGGCTTGGCCGAAGGATGATCGTGAAGGTGAGGAGATTCCTGAGCCAGCACTACACACGGATAAACAGGCAGCACTCTTGTTGGTATAGATAGAACATGTATCTGTAGGGACAGAAGAGAGAGAGGCGCCTTATGGGACAGTATCACTCGTCACGAAAGGATAAAGAACACACAACAGCCCAGGGTACTCACAAGAGTTGCGGCATAACAATATGCCTCACAGCGCAGGACGGGACCTTAGTCGCCCGACAGACAAACCAGTAGGAGGAAGCCCGGGGGTCCAGGACCCAATCAGCAGCCGCAGACAGCAGAGCGTCACAAGAGAGCTGTCCGTGGTGTGTCCAATCACCAGTGACCCAGTTAGAGAGACAGGCAGGCGGACCAACCATAAAACAGCAAGCGGAGATATCACAGTAAAAGGATTTTATTTAAAACCAGAGTTAAAACATATGCATTATATGCGGTAAAAGCAACGCGTTTCTCGACCTTCCGGTCGTTTCATCATAATATTAGCCTGATGAAACGACCGGAAGGTCGAGAAATGCGTTGCTTTTACCGCATATAATGCATATGTTTTAACTCTGGTTTTAAATAAAATCCTTTTACTGTGATATCTCCGCTCCCCGCTTGCTGTTTTTTGGTTGGTCCGCCTGCCTGTCTCTCTAACTGGGTCACTGGTGATTGGACGCACCACGGACAGCTCTCTTGTGACGCTCTGCTGTCCGCGGCTGCTGATTGGGTCCTGGACTCCCGGGCTTCCTCCTGCTGGTTTGTCTGTCGGGCGACTAAGGCCCCGTCCTGCGCTGTGAGGCATATTGTTATGCCACAACTCTTGTGAGTACCCTGGGCTGTTGTGTGTTCTTTATCCTTTCGTGACGAGTGATACTGTCCCATAAGGCGCCTCTCTCTCTTCTGTCCCTACAGATACATGTTCTATCTATACCAACAAGAGTGCTGCCTGTTTATCCGTGTGTAGTGCTGGCTCAGGAATCTCCTCACCTTCACGATCATCCTTCGGCCAAGCCACAATTCACCCTTTTTTTGCGCACCTCCAGGAGAGTCCACTTTCTCTTTTATTTTATACGTATCTGCTTTTCCATTCTTGGAACCTGGTCAATAATATGAACTGAGAGAAAAACTGTGACCAACAGGCCTGCCAGGCTGCAGGGTTTTTAGCAAGTGCTTATGGTCTGTTAGTACTGTGATTTAATGAGAAGTTTATTGTAGCTAATGTCTACTTTCTGTAAAGGCTGACTTGAAAACTAAAAGCTCCTTATTTCCAATGTTATAATTCTTTTCTGCTGGGCACATCTGTTGAGAATAGGAAGCACAGGTGTATAATAGCATTTCTGGCTCAATTCTTAGAGAAAGAAGAGCTCCCACTGCTGAGCCTAATGTATCAAGTTCAGCTATAAAAGGCAATGCTGGATTTGGGTGCAACAGAATAATGTCTGAAGTAAATTTAGTTTTTAATTGTTTGAAGGCAGTTTTTGTTTGTACTGACCTAGAACCACATTTTGTGAGTTAAATATTAGAAACTATTGTTCCCGAGAAGCTTATAGGGAAATGTTATAATACAATCGGCCGCATAGAATAACTGATCCAGATAGCAGTTAAATAGGGCATATAGTCACTAGAGAGGAAGTTTATATGCACTTTTTTCACAAATGACTGGTTTAGAAATTTTTTTTTTTGAGGATTAATTTTTTTTTTTTTTATTTTTTTTTTATTTATTAAGGTTATTATAAATGGTACAGTCAAATGAAAATTCAGTTTCAAACATATAGGAAAATTACCAAACAATAAACATGTGAAAATTCACAGTAAGTACTGTTAATCGCCCCATTTAAAAGATATTAGATAACCTCAGGTTTTCAATTTAAAGAGTGTCCCCTTCACATATTGCATAGAGTCAAGAACAGTGATTTCCCTTCAAGAATATTAGAGGCCTCTCTTGGACCTCCCAGAAAACAATCCGAAACCTAGTAGGGAATTTTAGGGGAAACAAAGAAAATAACAAAACAACTGGCTTGTTAAATAGCATATATCAAATAGATTAGGTATATATTGAAACTCTAAATGGCAGTAGAAATCCCATATGTACATGTATTATGTGGAAACATACAGGGGCTATAGATCTACCTATACCCTACAGCCAGGTTCAGGTAATAATTGGGGGTAAAAATGGGAAAACTCAGGTACTTGCATATCTACTAGAAATTCAAAGACATTTGAAGATCAGACTTCAAATCAAACATGTCTAAAAGTGATGAGGTGTACAGCCCTAAGGTTTACCTGCTTAATTAAGCATAGATTAATAACTTTGTAGACTGTCATTAACAGAATCAGGCTATGTAACAAGGTTATGGCAATATACAGGCAATATTTGGCAGTGTAAACCCCCCAAAGTTGATATAAGTCCTAAGAACTTGGGCAGCCAGAAACAGACTATTTTAACAGGCATAACAGTAATATGGCAGTTGATGTCAAAATATATGTCAGGAAAACAGGAGCAGCATCCACATTGAAAACAAATACGCAATGTGATGGGAAATTGTGGCGGTAATAAACAAAAACAAAGACCAAGTAGAGAAGGGTGAGCTGGATGTGATAGATATATGTAAGATATTGCTGCACATTAAATATTTTTACAGTTATGAAAATAGTCATGTAGTGATAGAAAACTATCTGGATGGTATGTGTCAGTTGGGAACAAACCAGACAAGTCCACATAGACGTTTGAAGTCCTGCAATGGTGTGCAGCGTTCTGCATACTTCTCTGACCCCAGAACATCTAACTGCCGTATTAGGATGATAGCTACCCAGGGCAAAAACTGGGCCAGTTAACTACAGAAGGAAAGAGCAGTTTTCAGATGAGTCAAAACCTAGACAGTTCGGTCATATTTTGTTCCGTGTGGACCCAAGGATATTGAGGTAACACCGGACTTCCCAAATGGTCTAACCTATGCCCACCTTCCACATACTGAACAGTCCCAGCAATTCGGCGTGTCTTACCACCATGGGAATGAAGGGTGGTTGTTGTGAGCACAATGTGGCGTCCATTTGCAGAGCCACCCAGTGAGGCGATCCTACAGCCCGGTCTCCATACTGTAACTGAGCCAGGTAATACAGCCGCCTTGTAGAATATCGCTGCAGATGGCCCCCTTCCAACACAAGCCCATCTGCGGTAACTGAATAGGGAGACTGCCTGAGACTTCTCAGCTGCTGAGGTATTACAAAGGTGTTTCGCTCAAGGTGAGGTAGCTGGCGCGCCGCCGCGCGTACCTCCATCACAGCCCCTGGTGTATTTCCATTAAATGAAATCTTCCACTCGCGCGGCTGTACCCCGCAACCATCGGTAAGTTCAGGGGTTAGTGCGGCTCGCATGTGGTGTGGTCTCTCTGCGCCTGAGGTATCGCTGCTCTGAAGCAGCGTAGTCGGCTGCGAGTCCGTTGTTGCTCCGTAAGCAGTTGGAGCTCGGGCCTGCTGATGGGCATCTCTAATTTGAAAAGGAGAATGTTCTCCAGATAAGGCTGTTGCGACCAGTATGTTCCCCTGTATAGCACAGTCCTGGGGATCTTGTGTTCCTTTAGGCAGATGGAAGGGTACTAGTTCCTCTGCAGCTTGTCTCAGTGTTTGCTGGCTCTCTTGTTCTATCCCGAAGGCCTCACACAGGTGTCGTTCGAGGGATAAAAAATGTTCATGTAGGAGCTGCAAAATCTCTGACTCTAAGCTGTGTATCATGCTTGAAGTATATCTTCAATCTGAATTAGACACGTTAGGTATGTGCAGCGGACTTTTGGCACTGCGCAACGACTGAGGCCCGTAGGTGCTCAGACGGGGGGGTTTAGTAGAGGCCGAAACCTCTCGGTAAGCTCCGGAAGATTAAGCTTGCAGAAATCTTGGGAATCTAGGTATGAAATTGAAGAGCAATCTCATCCGATTCAGAATATGGGTGTCACTAGCTTAGGTGGTAGCACAAGTAGGTGATATCACACAGATAAGCCTGGAAAGCTGGAGCAGCTGTAAATCTCACGACCTGTCATGGCCGCCGCCCGGAAGTCCCCCCTAAACTATGTAATCTTAATATGTACCTAGCACTGTAATATATGCTTGTTCTCACTAGCAAATGTATAAGTTTCATCTATATCTCCTGTTCTTCAGCTATGTATCTTCCCACATAAGCTATGCAGGGAGGACAATGGAGAGGTTGTTTGATATGCTTTTCTAAAATAGTGCAAGGTAGAGGACTTATTCTACTGACTTGCTCCATCTGCATCCCTATATAGTTACCATTATATATATCACCTCCCCCCCCCCCCTCACATCCATAGTCACCCAACTTGGTGACTTTTTTAGCGGTATTAACCCGCTGAGAAATATTAACTTCTCTCTTCAACATTATATGCCCCATTGGGTACAAGAGTTACCTGTTCTGTCAAGAGAGGGAATTGGCATCTTAATACTAATTTTATACCCACACACATAAGTTTGTAAATTTGTGCCTCCTCTGTGATGCTCTGCTGTCAGCGGCTGCTGATTGGGTCCTGGACTCCCGGGCTTCCTCCTGCTGGTTTGTCTGTCGGGCGACTAAGGCCCCGTCCTGCGCTGTGAGGCATATTGTTATGCCACAACTCTTGTGAGTACCCTGGGCTGTTGTGTGTTCTTTATCCTTTCGTGACGAGTGATACTGTCCCATAAGGCGCCTCTCTCTCTTCTGTCCCTACAGATACATGCATATACGTATAGTCTGAGTTCTTGCACATGCTCAGTAGGAGCTGGTGACTCAAAATTAGTGTAAATATAAAAGACTGTGCACATTTTTTTTAATGGAAGTAAATTGGAAAGTTGTTTAAAATTACATGCTGTATCTGAATCATGAAAATTTAATAAAACCTGAGTGTCCCTTTAACTATATGTGATACTTCCATCTCATTTTCAGTCCATGTTGTGTATTCCCCTCTACTGCAATCTTCACTAAAAGTACCCCAAAGTTTGGAATATAAGCTGCTGTATTTCATACCACACGAGCCACTTGGGGAAGATAATAAAGAAGTGTCTTTATGATATATAGTATTAAAATAGTGTAAGCTAGAGGACCTACTTTACTACTATGGGTCTTTTTATAAAGCATAAGGTCATGTGTATTTTTGTTATTCACTGTACCTTATTTGCACTTTAGTTGTGGGAAGGGGGTGCTTGTTGACTCTTCATCAGTGTATCAGGAGCCACAGAAATTCAGGTGACTTCAGATCTGTGTCCTTATATTTTTGTATATTTATAATATCTGTGCCAATAGGAACTCCTCGGAAATACTCTTGGGATGGGTAAACTATGTAATCTTAATATGTACCTAGCACTGTAATGTATGCTTGTTCTCACTAGCAAATTTATAAGTTTCATCTATATCTCCTGTTCTTCAGCTATGTATCTTCCCACATAAGCTATGCAGGGAGGACAATGGAGAGGTTGTTTGATATGCTTTTCTAAAATAGTGCAAGGTAGAGGACTTATTCTACTGACTTGCTCCATCTGCATCCCTATATAGTTACCATTATATATATCACCTCCCCCCCCCCCCTCACATCCATAGTCACCCAACTTGGTGACTTTTTTAGCGGTATTAACCCGCTGAGAAATATTAACTTCTCTCTTCAACTTTATATGCCCCATTGGGTACAAGAGTTACCTGTTCTGTCAAGAGAGGGAATTGGCATCTTAATACTAATTTTATACCCACACACATAAGTTTGTAAATTTGTGCCTCCTTCCATAATAAAAAATGTGTCATAGCTTATAAAGGGCCAGTATAAAATATCATTCTCTTAGGCAGCTATTCTTGATTCAGAGGGGCTAATATTAAGTTATCCTATAAATTAGTATACAAAATCTAAAAATAGGTATCATTACCTAGCAGAAATATTAGGCATTTATAATTCAAAGATGTTCTGTTGGGTCTTAATATTTAGGTTGGTTACTTATATATGTTTAAGTCGTATCATATCTGAAGCTGTCTATATTTAATGACATGGTTTATTGTCATATTGTTTTTGTATGAGCTAGTCCATTTCAACAATGTTATGTATATCATTATACAGGGAGTGCACAATTATTAGGCAAGTTGTATTTTTGAGGATTAATTTTATTATTGAACAACAACCATGTTCTCAATGAACCCAAAAAACTCATTAATATCAAAGCTGAATAGTTTTGGAAGTAGTTTTTAGTTTGTTTTTAGTTATAGCTATTTTAGGGGGATATCTGTGTGTGCAGGTGACTATTACTGTGCATAATTATTAGGCAACTTAACAAAAAACAAATATATACCCATTTCAATTATTTATTTTTACCAGTGAAACCAATATAACATCTCAACATTCACAAATATACATTTCTGACATTCAAAAACAAAACAAAAACAAATCAGTGACCAATATAGCCACCTTTCTTTGCAAGGACACTCAAAAGCCTGCCATCCATGGATTCTGTCAGTGTTTTGATCTGTTCACCATCAACATTGCGTGCAGCAGCAACCACAGCCTCCCAGACACTGTTCAGAGAGGTGTACTGTTTTCCCTCCTTGTAAATCTCACATTTGATGATGGACCACAGGTTCTCAATGGGGTTCAGATCAGGTGAACAAGGAGGCCATGTCATTAGATTTTCTTCTTTTATACCCTTTCTTGCCAGCCACGCTGTGGAGTACTTGGACGCGTGTGATGGAGCATTGTCCTGCATGAAAATCATGTTTTTCTTGAAGGATGCAGACTTCTTCCTGTACCACTGCTTGAAGAAGGTGTCTTCCAGAAACTGGCAGTAGGACTGGGAGTTGAGCTTGACTCCATCCTCAGCCCGAAAAGGCCCCACAAGCTCATCTTTGATGATACCAGCCCAAACCAGTACTCCACCTCCACCTTGCTGGCGTCTGAGTCGGACTGGAGCTCTCTGCCCTTTACCAATCCAGCCACGGGCCCATCCATCTGGCCCATCAAGACTCACTCTCATTTCATCAGTCCATAAAACCTTAGAAAAATCAGTCTTGAGATATTTCTTGGCCCAGTCTTGACGTTTCAGCTTGTGTGTCTTGTTCAGTGGTGGTCGTCTTTCAGCCTTTCTTACCTTGGCCATGTCTCTGAGTATTGCACACCTTGTGCTTTTGGGCACTCCAGTGATGTTGCAGCTCTGAAATATGGCCAAACTGGTGGCAAGTGGCATCTTGGCAGCTGCACGCTTGACTTTTCTTAGTTCATGGGCAGTTATTTTGCGCCTTGGTTTTTCCACACGCTTCTTGCGACCCTGTTGACTATTTTGAATGAAACGCTTGATTGTTCGATGATCACGCTTCAGAAGCTTTGCAATTTTAAGAGTGCTGCATCCCTCTGCAAGATATCTCACTATTTTTGACTTTTCTGAGCCTGTCAAGTCCTTCTTTTGACCCATTTTGCCAAAGGAAAGGAAGTTGCCTAATAATTATGCACACCTGATATAGGGTGTTGATGTCATTAGACCACACCCCTTCTCATTACAGAGATGCACATCACCTAATATGCTTAATTGGTAGTAGGCTTTCGAGCCTATACAACTTGGAGTAAGACAACATGCATAAAGAGGATGATGTGGTCAAAATACTCATTTGCCTAATAATTCTGCACTCCCTGTAGTAACCATATTGCTATGCTAAATACCTTAATAAAAACCTTTGATTAAAAAAAAACATTATTTAGAAGTATACATGTATTGATAATACTTACCCGTGTACTCCTTGTAGCATCCTCTTTTTTAAGGTCTGTCTTCTCCCTCAAAGTCAAGTCTACAGTTTTTGTTTAGTATTCTCTTAAAAATATTAGAAAAAAACAGAGAATATTTTATTAATAAATGGAAATAAATGATGGAATGTGGATTAAGTGGTAAATTTAAAAGTCACTCACTTGTTTGTGCCTCTGTGCAAAGCATTAATATTATTGGTTTTTTTTCTTATGAGGAGCGGACTTCCAGAATGAAAACACTGTCCTAGAGATTAACCGTATTTTTTTGCGTATGGTAGCAGCTGGCAGATTGTTAAATCTATATTTGTTTGTAGCACTAATATTTTTTCTTAGTGCCCAAAAATATTATTCATAGTTGTAATTCAAAGTTTTTTTTATTAAAAATTAAGACAATAATTTTGGATAACAGTCTCCAAAACTCCCACTAACTAATAAAAAAAATTGTGGCTTAACTCGAACTGTAACTAATGTGTGACAATGCTTACAACAGAAACTTTTCGTGTAACGTGTAAATATGTGTTAACAATTGTAAAATTATGATTAAGGTGCACTTATTAATTATAAACGTTTGTTTAGGCTAAATTAAGATATAAAAAAAAATAATAACAAAAAATATAAAGAAAGTCAATACAAAGTTGAAATTGTAATAAAATCAACCATCACACCCTTGGGAAGTAAAATCGATGTGACATAGAAAGTTATTTTTTTGGTCGCCATTCAATGACAAATCATCACATAACATTTCAATGTTTATTATGAAATATTTAAGGTTGAAGGTCACATGACGTTACCTTCAAATTACTAATATAAATCAAAATAATTGTATTTTTTGGCCTTAGCTTTTAAGTTTAAATTATTTGGAATTTGTTTTACATTTTTGGATGGATACCCTGCTGTAGTGGGAATAAAATATATTATGAATCAAAGAGGGGTAGAAAATTTTGAATTTGGGAAGTTACTTGATTGATGACCTCTAGCTAACTACAAAATATCATCAAAATAAGAGATCTTTTGCTTTAGGAGCCATGATGATTTGTCATGTAATGACAACCAGCAAAGCCGGATTAGCCTAACGGGATACCAGTAAATGTATTGGTGGGCGGCAGCAGCTATGGCTAGAAAAGCTACAATTTAAAGTGCTGATTAATGGATGTAATTGGGCTTTACAGTGCATATAGCAAGAATATGGGGAAAAATTTAATTAAAAAATAATATACTATAATTCTGAAACTAAATATTGGGGGGAAGGAGTATCCCAGTAATATCACCTTTGAGAAAAATTGAATGTGTGCATTATACTGAGTGAACGGAAAATAGGGCTGTTCGCCCAATTTTCCAGGGATGATTTTAATTCCCAGTCCAGTACTGACTGGCACACTGCACAAGGGGGTCAGCAGGAGATTATATCCACTTTTTAATCAGAATCAAAGCTGAGAGCTGGGTAACCCAGCTTTGGTAGATTTATTTTTAAAAATGTCATCTGCTCCAGGAGCTGGGGGGACAACTGTGAACGATGAGGTGAAAGTGTATTTCCTGTGATTGAAAATACACGTTCACTGTGGATGCTGGTTGGGGGACAGGAAACTAGCTCTTGGGCTACCACAGACAGGACAGGCCACAAATACCTCTTTTCATCCCAAAATGTCAAGGGATCTGTACTGGGGGGCAGGGGAGGTTGAGATAGGTAAAGCTTAACCATGTCGGCAGCATTGCTCTCTTTCATCGGGGGATCTCTAATGTCTCCAACCAATGTGCCCAGTGTATCAGCCCAAAAAGTAGCTGCTGTGGTGGGACAAGGACAAGCAGCAGTGCTAGAGCTTTTGGTTTTAGGTGACAGAGTATCGCTATCAGACTCTGTCATCTCTTCATCTTCCTCTACAGGTGACATTTTTTTTTGTCTATCATGCACCCTCTGTATCAATTTCTCCCTCCATGAGGTCAAGCTATTTGTACGGAGTGCTATATTTCCCTTTACTCTAGGATCACAAAGTGTGGCTAGCATGTAGTGAGGGCTAATGTCGATGCACTCTTTTACGCGCCGAGTCAGTTGCTCCTTCAACCTCCTTACAAGGGCAGCAACATCATCATGAAGATTACCACCAGGCAATACTTCCCTATTAGTAAGGAAATTATCTAATAGGTTCGAGAGGTGAGTGAAGAGGGGAATGACTTGTGCCAGGCTAGCGTTCTCTTGACTTAAATTTTCTGTCACCGCCCAAAAAGGTGTGAGGACTGCCACTACCTGTTCAATCATGGCCCAGTCATCCCTGCCCAGTGGTCTGTCAATGCCAATGGAATGTTTGTATGCCATTGCATGTATTGCCTTTTGCTGTTCTAATATACGCTCCAGCATATCTAATGTGGAGTTCCTTCTAGTACTCACATCTTGTTTGAGCCGGTGCTCTGCAAGTCCAAAATTTTTCTGTTCCTGCCTAAGGAGATGGCTATCTTTGACACTATGATGGAAGTGGCCAGCTATTTTTCGGCAACACTCCAAAAGTGTTGCCAACCTTCTGGTGTCGTGATCGAGGGCAGCCTTAACAACAAGATGCAGTACATGTGCCGAACAGCGTATACCCACAAACCCGCCATCCCGTAGCGCCTTTAGCATATTGGCTGCCGCATCGGTGACAACAAAACCCATTTGTGCCTTTGTCCCTGCCTGCTCTCCTAGCCACTGAGCCACCATATTATTCAGTGCATGTAGGATGTTCTGTGAGGTGTGCTGATGATCCATCACCTCAGCATGCAGGAGAAAGGAGCGGTACCCCTTGGCTACTGCACCAGTCACTGAGTCTGAGGTTTTTGAGCCTGAACTTTTGGCTGATATAACTGGTGGTGACACATTTGGCAGCCACCAATGTGCCGTCAAAGACAGGAAGGCATGTTGGCCACTGGGAGCACTCCATAGGTCAGTGGTGAAGTGCACTGACTGTCCAGCAGCCTTTACCAGCTCCTCCTTCAAAACAACAACGCATGATTGGTAAAGTGAGGGAATTACAGATCTACTGAATGTGGTACGAGCAGGAACTTTATAATGGGGTGCAACTGCCTCCATAAGTTGTTTAAAGGGGTCCCCTTCCACCATATTAAAAGGAGCCCCTCCAACGGCTATGAGCTGGCCAATGAGGCGTGTAATTTTTTGCACCTGCTGTCGTGACATCCGACTGTAATGAAATACACCAAATTGCTCCATTGTGGGCTGGGTGGATTTCATGGGATATTGGCTGACACTGATAGCAGCTGCACCAGAAGAGGCATGATCACCATGCCCCTTGTGATTCCTACTGGTGGTGACTGTGACACTGCTAGTAGTAGTTCCCCTAGTAGTGCTGGCTGGAGCAGAGACACCACTTTCTTCCCTTAACACCACTGGCTTGTGATGGATGCGAAGGTGTTGGTTCATTCCTGAATTGGTCAGATGCCCCAACACTCTACCCCGGCTGACTTCCCTACCACACAATTTGTATTTGGCTTGGCGACCATCACCAATAGCCTCAAAATGCTCCCACACTTGTGCATGATGGGTACCTTTGCCACTGTGCAGTGAAGAATCTTTTGTGACAGTTTCTTTGGCCGCACATGCTGTAGCAACTTCTTTTGTTTTTGTTATTTCATGGCCTTCTCTCTGTGATGTAACAGGAGGAGGCCTAAACATTGAAGGGATGGTGGGAATGGAGGAGGTTAGTGGCCTACCAGTAGTGGCAGGTGCACTAACTACAATCTGGCTGGGAGACTCAACACGAGCTATTGGAGAGCTCGGTGACACTCGTGGTGACGATGTTGGAGACGGAGAGGAATACAAATCTATAGAATACTGTGAATGCTGGGTAGGTGAATAGTGAATTTGATCATCTGGTTCAAAATTATAAGATGACGCTGATTCGTCCATCTCAGTAAACATGGATTTATCACTAGCGACATATGTTGGGGAGCCCTCTTCTCCCTGGTGACTACTGGTGCCCTCTTCACGTATATCAATAGCAGATGGGCTATCAGTAATGTTGGCACTGGCAGTAGCAGTGGTGGTGGCGGCAGTATCAGCATGAGAAATTTTTTCTTCCTCATACTCAAATACTTCACGTTTGGGCTGCTTAAATGAATGTTCACTGGAAAAAGCCTGCGTTGGTACTGTTTGGCTTCTACTGTAAAACATTTTAGTTGGCAACACGGTACTAGAACTGGACATAGCAGAGGTGGTGACACAACTGGCACTAGTGATTGTACTAGTTGTTTTGGGGGGAAGCTCCGGAAAATTAAGACGCTGCTGAAATGCGGACTGCTTCCTGGTCTCAGAGGAGGACCTATCAACCCTGCTAGAGGATTGTGAACTTGAATTTTTACTTACAGCCCTTTGAAATTTAGAGGGTGGACTCAGATGACTACTAGTACTACCGCTAGTGAGTCTACGAGTGCTTTGACCACTGCTGCTGCTAGCTCTGCTTGAACCAATAAACTTTACCTGAGGCTGCTTCATTTGCCTCTCCTTTGTAGTATCAGGTCTATTGTGATACCTAAATGATGTTTCACGTGTAGAGGGTGGATGACAAATGTCTGTGCCTGGCAATGAGGATGTGGATTCTGTGGAAGGATTTGACACAGACAGTAACGGTACACATGTGGTGTCACTGGTGGTTACTGTGTCACTGCTACTGGTTGTTTGAGGAACATGAGGTGGTGGAGGACTATCCATTACAAATAGTTAGGTAGTTGTCTACTAATTATATATATTTAAAAAATAAAAATTGAAACATTAAATAATACTAATTATTACTATAGATTTAGCCAATAATAGAGATTGGATAATGTGTCTTCTGATGATGCTGATGTGTTCCAAAAAAAAAAACCTATGCTAAAGGACAAGTGTGCCTGTAATGTAATATAGGAAGACAGCAAAGCAAATAAAGAACTCTGATAAACAAACAAAAAAAATGTAATTAAATTGTGAGTGGATATCTATCAAAAATGATGAATAGTATACATACACACACACCAAAAAAAAATCCTATGCAAAAAGAACAAATGTGCCTGTAATGTAATATAGTTTTACATTTACAGCACAGAAAATAAAGAACTCTGATAAACAAACAAAAAAAAAATGTTATTAAATTGTGTGTTGATATCTATCTACAATGATGAATAGTATACATACACACACAAACAAAAAAATCCTATGCAAAAAGAACAAATGTGCCTGTAATGTAATATAGGTTACAGCGCAGAAAATAAATTAAACTACAGTTAAACAAACAAAAAAAAAATTAATTAAATTCTGTGTGGGGATATCTATCTACAATGATGAATAGTATACATACACACACACACACACACACACACACACACAACAAATAATAATTAGATTTATCCACAAAGAAAGAGTAAATAAGGGTGATGTCTGTGTCTTTTGCTGATGTGTTCAAAAATAAAAAAAAATCCTATCATCATTCACCAACCTGTGTGCCTGTTATCTAAGTTTAAGACAGCACACACACAGCAATAACTAACTAAATCTCTGTCTTAAACAAAAACAAAAAAATTGCAGTGAGCTCAGCTCAGCTCAGCTCAGCTCATACAGATAGAACTCCAAAAAAGTCACACAAGACAATCAATACAATAGTACAGAATTATAATATTTATTTTTAACTAACTACTAACTAACTAGTACTCTAGTGAGAAGTTCAAAATAATAACAATTATTAATGCAAGAACTATAAGATAAAGAAATATATATTTGACTGTTGTAAAACTTTCTCCTCTCCCTTGAGTCACAATTTCAGCCAAAAATAATAATATAATAAGCAAAAATACGCAGACCAGTAAATCTCTAGGACACTGTGCCTTCTTCTCTTCTTCTGTAATTGTTCAACTTCACAAGTTCAGGGATTGTCTTCTGCTGCAATGCTGACAGAATGCAAGTCTGATAATGTCTGCCTTATGCTTAACACAACAGAACAGATAAAGCACAGCCCTTGAGGAAAAGCTATAGCACATTGCACTGCGTGTGACAGTAATCCAACCCACAACATTTAAATAATATAATTATTGGACCAGAAAACTATCACTGTGACAGTAATCCAACCCCCAAAACAAAAGGAATGAACTGATTGGACAAGAAGATATATGACACTACACTCATTTTAATAAACTAATGAATTTGAATCGATTCGTTGTCACTCGTTATTAGTAGTATACCATGCTAGTCCAAAAACCTAAATAAATATTTTATCTTTTCATTTGTTCAATAAATAATTACATAATCATTCAGATCTCACTTTCTTCTAACTATTTTGTGGTTCTTTGGATTTAATAATGAGATTTATTTGAAGAAATCATTTTAAAACTGCGCCACGCGCACGTCCGAATGAAAACGAATATATCGGAACGATTCAAATTTTTCAGAACACATGCATTCGGATTAGTAGTCACGTCACGTGTAACTAAAATAAAATCAAACTGCGATACACACATCCGAATGAGAAAGAATATGTCCGAACGATTCGAAGATTTCGGAACAAATGCATTCGGATTAGTAGTCACGTCACATGTAACTAAAATAAAATAAAAAAATGCGCCACACACATCCGAATGACAACAAATACGTCCGAACGATTCGAAGATTTCGGAACAAATACATTCGGATTAGTTTCTTTCGGAAACCATTTCATTCGGATATTCGAATCGGTCCGAAGCTCCGAATTCTACCAAATTCGGACGAATTTGAAACGAATCGCACATATCTAATAGGCAATATACCCATATATTGTCACGTCGCTGCCTCAGGTCGTATTTTTAAGTTGCACTTTGTTTTTAGCTATATTTAATTAAAATTTATATTTTAACAGACCCTGGTACCAAATTCCCAAGAGGGAGACTATTCATGATTATTCTCGAACTTCCAGTTGTATTTAAGTTAATGTAGGTGGACTCTGGAGTGCTAATAGTGTATACTCTTAGAGGAATCTATTCCTCTGTTTTTCTCTCAAAAGTTGTAAATATACACAGCACCATCTCATGAACCCAATGTTATTAGACTGGGGTATTCAATGAATTAGCAGAAGTCCTTCAAATAATAAAGTAGTGCCATTGGCTCTTTTTTGCTTTTAATATTTAGATACAGACCTTCAAGAAGTTGTTAAATACATAAAAGAAGGTTGGCCCGAGAGCCGGGCAGCCTGGATGTCTTTAAGTTCTTGCCAGTCAGAAAGGTCGCAGCTCACGGAGCTGGATGGGTTGCTGCTGTTCCAGGACCGCATTGTTATTCCTGTTAGCATGCGGCAGGAGATGTTAAGCAGGATTCATGATGGCCACTTGGACATTACAAAGTGCAGAGAAAGGGCAGCTATGGCAGTATGGTGGCCTGGGATCAGTTCCAACATTAGGAGCCATGTGTCAAAATGTGCCTTTTGCCGGGAACGCCGGCCTACTCAGAGAAGGGAGCCGTTGATTTCTTCTCCGCAGCCCGTGGCAGAAAATAGCTGCTGATTTGTGCGAACTGCACGGGAAAAAGTACCTAGTCATGATTGACTACTATTCCATGTATTTGGAAATTGCACCCTTAAATGAGATCACAAGTCAAGCCTTTATCACTTGTTCGCCCAGTGGGGCATACCAATGGAGTTAGTAAGTGATAACGAAATGCAGTTTGCTTCCACGGAGTTCAGTTCTTTCAGCAGTGAATATGATTTTATCCATTCCACGTCAAGTCCACATTACCCGCAGGCCAATGGAATGGCTGAAAGGGCAGTTCAAACAACAAAGTTCATTTTGAAGCAATCTGAGCCGTACCTAGCCCTCTTGTCCTATAGGGTGACTCCCATTCAAGCCACGAGTTTTAGCCTGGCACAGCTGATGCAAGGACGTCAGATTCACACCACCTTACCCTCTGTGGGTGTCTTCCAGCCAACTAGCTCTATTCCTCGGGACAAGGTCCTTAGGAGGGATGAAGAGGCAAAAAGGGGCTATCGATTCTTCTACGACAGGAGACACTCTGTGAGGCCCTTGCAGGAGCTGAATGCGGGGCAAAGTGTCAGAATTAAACTGGATGATGAGAAGAAATGGAAGACGCCTGCTATGGTAATTGGACGCTCTCCTGAACTAAGGTCTTATGTAGTCTTTACTGATGGAGGGACAGTCACACGTCGAAATAGAAAACATTTTCAGCCTGTACCTGATGGGGGGCGTGTTTTTAGGTCCGTTATTGTCTATGTTGCAGTTACCAAGTTAGATGTGTTGTGCAAGCTGTATAATTCTATGCTCTGCAATAAAATAGCATTGTACCTTCTATGCTGTGTCCTGCATCTCATGACAAATAGCACTTAGTCTGAAGATTTAAATGAGCAGTACATTTTTTCTGACACATTTCAAAGTTATGTCTATTTCCACTCCTTCTGTACCATGTGACAGCCATCATCCATTTACAAATGCATATATACGTATATTCTGTGGATTCTTGCACATGCTCAGTGGGAGCAGGTGACTCAAAAAGTGTAAATATAAAAAGACTGCACATTTTGTAAATAGAAGTAAATTGGAAAGTTGTTTAAACTTGCATGCTCTATCTGATTTATGAAAGTTTAATGCTGACTATAGTGTCCCTTTAAAATGGATGATTATTAAAAAAAGAGTCCGATTCAATAAATGTACTGGAGAGAGAGAGAGGAGAGAGAGTATAATGTTGAACAAACAGGAGGCCACTGGGGAATGGTCCCTGCGACACCTGTAGCAGGCTTGCAACTAACTCCTATAGGGTGTCCTTGCGCTACTACCCATAATCCAAAGACATCCCTCTGTCCAGACTGTAGCACTATAAGTGGAAACTGGGGCTCATGTCAGTTTGAGAACCCTTCTCACAAACACCTGGAGCATCTTCCTTCTTCACCTTCCTCCTGCAAAGGCAAACAAAACTAGTTTCCAGTATTGTGGGAGGGGTTTTAAGGGCTTTTGGAGTTTTGGGATCTTTGCCTCTTCCCAGTGGCCAGGAGTATAAATCCCAGGAGTAATCGATCATGGACCAACTTTATGATAGAAATCACTAAGTAAACAAAAAAATCAGAAAGTTTTCCAGCAGATTATATTGCTAAAAGCAACAAAAACCTTCAAGACCGAAGCTAAATATTGAAAGCATGCAGGTTCAAAAAGAGAAACTCTTAAAGCTTGATTGAAAGAATTCCCAAGATTTTTAAACAATAAATTGTTTGTCCCTTGGTCCACATAAAAGTCAGAAACCACATCAGTTTATTTAGCTTTTTGGCTAAATCTCTTGATTACCAAGGTTTACTTGGAGGTGGGATAGTCTTTTTCCAAAAAGCATTATTGCTCTTTTTTCTAGATCATTTCTTCTTGGATTTTAAGAATGAGGATTATATTGAATACATTTGTAAGGCAGCATCATATTTTTTTCTAAATGTAACCACTTTGATGTTTTTCATAGTAAAGTCCTTCAGGCAGCAGTGTCTGGTAATTAGGTCACAAGAGAGGGCGCCTTCTAGTGCTGCATCATCATCATCATCATCATCACACCAATAGGTAAAATCCTTTCCACAAGAAAAGCAACACTTGAAATGTGCTACTGCTCACCAGATAGGATATCGCAGTGTCCCAGCTCACTGATAACAGGTTTCAGGTCGACTGCCGGCTGCTCTTCCAAACATATCTATAAAGATAGCAAGATAACAAAGAAAAAATGATAATAGGAGTAAATTAGAAAGTTGCTTAAAATTGCATGCTCTATCTGAATCACGAAAGAAAAAATTTGGGTTCAGTCTCCCTTTAATGTAGCTTAATCATCCTATTACTCCAGATAGTTACTGGATAACAGGATTTACTTGGAGGGGCAAAACGTTGGTTTTAAGCCGATTACCTAAAGGATTTTTAAATTCAAGTGCATTATTTACTTCAGATGTAGTGAATTTATTATCTAAATTTCCAGAAGTTGAAGTATATGATATATATTTTTCACATGTTAGTGAAGAAGAACACAGAAATCTTGGACAAGATATTAACTAAATTACATGATGCAGGTTATGTAGTATCTCTTAAGAAATCTCAAATTGCAAGGCAAACTGTTACTTTCTTATGATTTTACATTTCTGAAAGGGGGAGAGGATTATCTGAGAATTATAAAGAAAAGATAGCAGCTTTAACACATCCATAGTCTCTAAAACAAATACGTAATATAATTGGTTTACTGAAGTAGGCAATGTTTTTCATACCTGATTTCAATGTGTTAATTTCACCTTTGCATGCTGCAGTCTCAAGGGAGATAATATCTGAAACAAAAAGACCAAGGATACCTTTTAAATGGGCAACTCAGGAAGAGGATGCACTAAATGCATTGTTAGAGGCAGTTAATAAAACAGAGCACAGAATGATAGTACTCAGCTCTTTCAGTGTATATAAATATATCACCAACTTCAAGCTATATAAGGTTGTATAATGCAAGTGAGACAATTCCAATAGCACTTCTATCTTATGTATATAAAAAAAAACAGAGATAAAATTTACTATGATAGAGAAGCTTTTGGTAGCTGTTAATATAGCACTGTTAAAGTCAAGACAGATTGCACAGGGGAGATATATATATATATATATATATATATATATATATATATATATATATATATATATATATATATATACATACATCAGTAGCCTCACTTGATAACTTACAAAAGCAAACTATACCAGACAAGAAAGCACTAAAGAATAGATGGATAACATGTTTTTCTATTTTGGAAGACCCACAGGTACATTTTATTCATGATAAAGATCTGACACCTCTAGATAATTTACCAGCTCCAAAGCAGCCCTTAAGTTGGAATTTACTAACGTATCTAAATGATCACCACTCTGCAATATATTACACAGATGGCTCCGCAGTAATCTCTAGTAAAGAGAAAATAAATAAATCTGCAGGGGAAGGAATTGCAAAATATTCTCCTACTCTGACTCTGTTACGTTCATGGCAAATCCCTTTAGGGGATCATTCAGCTCAATTTGCAGAAATTTCTGCATTAAAGGGACAGTCAACACCAGAATTTTTTTTGTTTAAAATGAAAGATCATCCCTTTATTACCCATTCCCCAGTTTTGCATAGCCAACACTGTTATATTAATACACTTTTTACCTCTGTGATTACCTTGTATCTAAGCCTCTGCAAACTGCCCCCTTATTTCAGTTCTTTTGACAGACATGCACTTTAGCCAATCAGTGCTGGCTCCAGGGTAACTTCACGTGCATGAGCTCAATGTTATCTATATGAAACACATGAACTAATGCCCTCTAGTGGTCAAAATGCATTCAGATTAGAGGCAGTCTTCAAGGTCTAAGACATTAGCATATGAACCTCCTAGAATTAGTTTTCATTTAAGAATATAAAGAGAACAAAGCAAAATTGGTGATAAAAGTAAATTGGAAAGTTGTTTAAAATTACATGCCCTATTTAAATAATGAAAGTTTTTTTTGGACTTAACTGTCCCTTTAACATTTGCTATGAAGGAAGCATTGTTAGATAAAGGACCGGTGTTAATTGTAACTGATTCTGTATACCTGGAAAGATCTGTATTCCAAGATTTACGAATCTGGAAATCTAATGTTTTGTTTTTTTTAAATATTTTTATTGAGGTTATAAGAAATATTACAGAAAATGTTCATCCATTGACATTAAAAGTTTAACATTGGAACATATATAGTATACTCAAAAACATAGTGAAGAAATAAAAATATAACAGTTCTGGGCGTGGATTCTGTGCTTCTCCAGAAGAATAACAAAACAGTAGATATGTAATATGGAACTGTATCTGGTATTCTTATTGTAGAAATTGTGAGTAAAGAAATTTGTAACAAATATCTAGTCAACATAAGTAGTATTGTAAGATATGAATGACTGGTAAGACTACAAATGATAATGAAACCTCATTTTTATATTATATGAATAATAAAACTGGTCTCCACATTGCGAGTCATGCGGCTATTAAACAGAATAAAAAGGAAAATTGGGGCAATTGGAGATTAGCTGCTGTTTGGTCACTCTTGGACCAAGTTGGCGGGGATGGGGAAAGGGAGGTCAGCGGGCAAGAGCTGCTCTGAGTGGAATGGGGGAGGGGAATGGGGGGCGGAGCCTTAGATTAAGTGCAAGTGGTAAATATGGAGTGTGTTATAGAGCTAAAGGGATGGACTGCAAAGGACAATCTATTGTTTATGTAGTTAATAGGGGGAACAGAAATTGCTCAGGGTATGGTAATTGATATACGTAATTGAGGGGCTAATTGGAAGGCCCTATCCAGCTAAATAGGGAAGCTTTGGTTGCATATCTATAAACATAGGAGGTGGGGTGCTGGTGATACCCTATGAGGGGATGCTCTATATAATTGGATATCCAAATTCTAATGTTTTTTTTAACCGCAAAGAAAAGCCATTACAGCATATTGTCAATGGAAAGCAATTGCTGCTTATTTGGATATAAAGCCTGATCTTGAAGTAGTACACGAACCAGCTCATAGAAAGTTAGGTTCTTCTATGCATACTGAAGGCAATACATTTGCAGATACGCTTGCACAAAGTGTAAGTCAAAAATATGCAGTAAATGCAGTTAAAATTTGAATGACAGCAACCATCTACCATGTTCCATCTGTCTATCTGTCATAGACAGATGGAATATAACAAAAATGGCCCATTCTAGTACTGGACATCCTCATTTAGGGTGAGATAAAGGGGGTAGTTATCAAGCCGTCTACTTTACCTGCCTTCGCCGGTCCAATACGCCCGCCTAAGCTCACCTACCATCGCCGCCGCGGACCTTCAAAATTTCGCCTAAGTTATCAAAAAAGCTGTCAAAAAGCCGCGCACCAAGTACGGGGCGATGAGCAGTGGACTGTGAGAGTTATCACTCATCCGATCTCGCTGCTCTTCGGCTTTTTGACAGCTTTATTGATACCCCTGTCACTAAGCACCCACACTAACTACACTGTTCTACCCCCTATACCGGCGCCCTTGGAGCCCCCCGCAACTCAATAAAGTTATTAACCCCTAAACCACCGCTCCTAGACCCCACCGCAACTCTTATAAATGTATTAACCCCTAAACCGCCGCTCCCGGACACCGCCGCCACCTACATTATACCTAGTAACCCCTATCCTGCCCCCCAATACCGCCGCCACCTATAATAAAGTTATTAACCCCTATCCTGTGGATCCCGGACCTCGCCGCAACTAAATAAATAGTTTAACCCCTAAACCGCCGCTCCCGGACCCCGCCGCAACCTATATTAAACTTATTAACCCCTAATCTGCCCCCCCTACACCGTCGCCACCTATAATAAATTTATTAACCCCTATCCTGCCCCCCCTACACCGCCGCCACTGTAATAAAATTATTAACCCCTAAACCTAAGTCTAACACTAACCCTAACACCCCCTAACTTAAATATTAATTAAATAAATCTAAATAATATTTATCTTATTAACTAAATTAATCCTATTTAAAACTAAATACTTACCTTTAAAATAAACCCTAATATAGCTACAATATAAATAATAATTATATTGTAGCTATTTTAGGATTTATTTTTATTTTACAGGCATCTTTCAATTTATTTTAACTAGGTACAATAGCTATTAAATAGTTATTAACTATTTAATAGCTACCTAGCTAAAATAAAGAGAAATTTACCTGTAAAATAAAAACTAACCTAAGTTACAATTACACCTAACACTACACTATACTTTAATAAATTATTCCTATTTAAAACTAAATACTTACCTGTAAAATAAACCCTAAGATAGCTACAATATAATTAATAATTACATTGTAGCTATTTTAGGATTTATATTTATTTTACAGGTAACTTTGTATTTATTTTAGCTAGTTAGAATAGTTATTAAATAGTTATTAACTATTTAATAACTACCTAGCTAAAAGAAATACAAAATTACCTGTAAAATAAATCCTAACCTAAGTTACAATTAAACCTAACACTACACTATCATTAAATTAATTAAATTAATTAGCTACAAATAACTACAATTAAATTCAATTAAATAAACTAACTAAAGTACAAAAAAATAAAAAAGCTAAGTTACAAAAAATAAAAAAAATAAGTGGGCCGGAAAAGTGCAGAGCGTACCTGCTAGTTTTTTGATAACTAGCAAAAGTAGTCAGATAGTGCCACACTTGTGTGCGGAACATCTGTAGTGACGTAAGAATCGATCTGTGTCGGACTGAGTCCGGCAGATCAAAGTTTACGTCACTAAATTCTACTTTTGCCGGTATCTAGGGCTTGATAACTAAGGCGAATCAGCCTCACCACAAATACGCTGCGGAATTCCAGCGTATTTGAGGTTGACGGCTTGATAACTAGGCCCCAAAGTCTTGTTTACCCTTAAGTCAAAATATTGGTGGCCTAATATGAAGAAAACAGTCATAAGAGTTATAGGGAATTGTAAATAATCCTTGCTAATAATCCAAATCACCAGAAACAACCATACATTGTAAAAGAAATTCCTAATAAGCCATTTGATCTGTGTTGATGCTTGTGCAAGGTTCACATGGTTATACCCTGTTAAAAGTGCAACGGCTAGAACCACGCTTGATAGTCTCAATTCCTTAGTAAATATTGGAAAACCTAAAGCCCTACACTCAGATGCTGGATCAGCTTTTACATCTACTCAAGCACAAGAGTGGGCTAAATCTTTTGATATTAAATGGGAAATCAGTGCACCTTATCATCCCCAAAGTAGTAGGGTTGTAGAAAGGAAAAATGCTGAGGTAAAACGATTGCTGACCAAGTTACTAACTAACTGCCCAAAACAGTGGTATCCCTTTCTTAACTTATGTACAAGTGGGTTTAAATAATATACCTTCTGCTATTTCTGGAAAAAAACACCTTATGAATTGTTATATGGTGTACCAATGAATACAATGTTTAATACTGAGAACGTTTCTGCACCAGGTAGATTAGAGCAATTAACTATTTTACAAGAGATACGTGATTGTTTTGCACAACCTGCTTATACACCTAACCTTTTATCAGCTTGGATACCACAAGTTGATCAGTTTGTCCAGAAGAGAGTTCAATCAGCGAAACCTCTACGGCCAAGGTGGAAACCTCCTACAAAGGTAAAAAGTGTCATTAATTTAAAGACTTTGGTTATAGAAGACAAACAAGGCAAAGACTGGATTGTTAGTATTGATAACTTGAAACCTGCTTCTAAATTTGAGCTAGAAGATGACAAACCCTCTGACTTACTCTCAGTGGGTGACACTGAATGACGCAAACCAGATAAATAATCAATTACAAATGATGCCATTTGCATCAAACCCAGAGACTATAACACCTTTATATTATGATGTTGAAGAAGATGAACAAATAAATTAAATAGATTCATTTGATACACCAACACCAGTTTCAAGATCTAATCCTGTTTTAGCTATCATAAATACTATGTTATCAGCACGAGCACTGATACAACAACAACAAATGTTAAAGTACTTGTTCAATTATAAAAACCTTAAAACATTGGGATATACAATACTGATACTTTTTATACTTCTCCTCATTTTGATTTCAACCTGCATGGTAGTTTTTCGTCTACAGTGGAAAGAGACCTGGAGCTGTTCTGGCATGGAATCAGACTAGAGCTCAATAGGATGTTGTACCAACAATATCAAGAATAAAAAGAGCTGTACATTACAATCTGCAACCTGTGGAAATAAAGATGAATGGGCTACCACAAAGAGTTTATTGGAAACCATTTCCAAAACCTATAATACAAAAACAAAGGCCTCTAGTTATCAAGCCATCAACTTTCTTGCATTCGACGGCACCAATACGCTCGCCTAATATCGCTTAACATCGCCGTTGCGAACCTGAATATGTTCGCCAAAATTATCAAGAAAGCTGTCAAAAAGCCGCGCACCAAGTACGGAGCGATGAGCAGCGGACTGTTAACCAACAGTCATCGATCTTGCTGCTCTTCGGCTTTTTCACAGCTTTCTTGCTATACTGTCACTAAGCACCCACACTATACTATACTGTTTTACCCCCTAAACCGCCACTCCTGGAGCCCCCCGCAACTAAATAAAGTTATTAACCCCTAAACCGCCGCTCCCGGACCCCGCCGCCACATACATTATACTTATTAACCCCTAATCTGCCGCCCCTTATACCGCCGCCACCTACCTACATAAAGTTATTAATTCCTATCCTGCCGATCCCGGACCCCGCCGCAACTAAATAAATTGTTTAACCACTAAACTGCCGCACCTGGAGCCCACCGCCACCTACATTATATTTATTAACCCCTAATCAGCCCCCCCTACATATTAACCCCTAAACCTAAGTCTAACCCTAACCCTAACACCCACTAACTTAAATATAATTTAAATAACTCTAAATAAATATTCCTATAATTAACTAAATAATTCCTATTTAAAACTAAATACTTACCTATAAAATAAACCCTAAGATAGCTACAATATAACTAATAGTTACATTGTAGCTATCTTAGGGTTTATTTTTATTTTACAGGCAAGTTTGTATTTATTTTAACTAGATAGAATAGTTATTAAATAGTTATTAACTATTTAATAACTACCTAGCTATAATAAATACAAAAGTACCTGTAAAATAGAACCTAACCTAAGTTACAATTACACCTAACACTACACTATAATTAAATTAATTAAATAAATTAACTACAATTAAATAAAATTAAATACAATTAAATAAAATTGACTAAAGTGCAAAAAAACAAACACTGAATTACAGAAAATAAAAAAATAATTACAAGAATTTTAAACTAATTACACCTAATCTAATCCCCCTAATAAAATAAAAAAGCCCCCCAAAATAATAAAAATCCCTACCCTATACTAAATTACAAATAGCCCTTAAAAGGGCCTTTTGCGGGGCATTGCCCCAAAGTAATCAGCTCTTTTACCTGTAAAAGAAAATACAATACCCCCCAACATTAGCCCCACCACCCACACACCCAACCCTACTCTAAAACCCACCCAATCCCCCCTTAATAAAACCTAACACTAACCCCTTGAAGATCAATAAGTCAATAGGATTGAGCTTGCATTCTATTGGCTGTTCCAATCAGCCAATAGAATGCAAGCTCAATCCTATTGGCTGATTGCATCAGCCAATAGGATTTTTCCGACCTTAATTCCGATTGGCTGATAGAATTCTATTAGCCAATCGGAATTCAAGGGACGCCATCTTGGATGACGTCATTTAAAGGAATATTCATTCGTCGGGTAGTCGTCGGTCTGGATGGATGCTCCTCGTCGGATGAAGATAGAAGATGCCATCTGGATGAAGACTTCTGCCCATCTGGAGGACCTCTTCTGCCCGGTTGGATGAAGACTTCGCCCAGCTTCGTTGAGGACTTAGGCCCGGTTGGGAGAAGACGTCTCAAGGTAGGGTGATCTTCAGGGGGTTAGTGTTAGTTTTTTTTAAGGGGGGATTGGGTGGGTTTTAGAGTAGGGTTGGATGTGTGGGTGGTGGGTTTTAATGTTGGGGGGGTATTGTAATTTGTTTTACAGGTAAAAGAGCTGATAACTTTGGGGCAATGCCCCGCAAAAGGCCCTTTTAAGGGCTATTTGTACTTTAGTATAGGGTAGGGAATTTTATTATTTTGGGGGGCTTTTTTATTTTATTAGGGGGATTAGATTAGGTGTAATTAGTTTAAAATTCTTGTAATTCTTTTTTTTTCTGTAATTTAGTGGGTTTTTTTTTCGTAATTTAGTTTATTTAACTTAATTGTATTTAATTGTAGGTAGTTTAGGTAATTTATTTAATGATAGTGTAGTGTTAGGTGTAATTGTAACTTAGGTTAGGATTTATTTTACAGGTAATTTTGTAATTAAACTGTAATTTAGTTTTTTTTTTGTACTTTAGTTAATTTTAATTAATTGTATTTCATTTTATTTAATTGTAGTTAATTTATTTAATTATTTTAATTATAGTGTAGTGTTAGGTGTAATTGTAACTTAGGTTAGGTTTTATTTTACAGGTACTTTTGTCTTTATTTTAACTAGGAAGTTATTAAATAGTTAATAACTATTTAATAACTATTCTACCTAGTTAAAATAAATACAAAGTTGCTTGTAAAATAAAAATAAACCCTAAGATAGCTACAATGTAACTATTAGTTATATTATAGCTATTTTATGGTTTATTTTATAGGTAAGTATTTAGTTTTAAATAGAAATTATTTAGTTAATTATAGTAATATTTATTTAGAGTTATTTAAATTATATTTAAGTTAGTGGGTGTTAGGTTTAGGGTTAGACTTAGGTTTAGGGGTTAATATGTTAATTATAGTGGCAGCGGTGTGGGGGGGCAGATTAGAGGTTAATAAATATAATGTAGGTGGTGGTGGTGGGCTCTGGGAGCAGCAGTTTAGGGGTTAAACAATTTATTTAGTTGCGGCGGGGTCCGGGAGCAGCGGTTTAGGGGTTAATACATTTATTAGAGTTGCGGCGGGGTCTGGGAGCGGCGGTTTAGAGGTTAATAATTTTAATGTAGGTGGTTGCGGTGTAGGGGGAGCAGATTAGGGGTGTTTAGACTCGGGGTACATGTTAGGGTGTTAGGTGTAGACTTTTACCATAGGAATCAATGGGATATCGGGCAGCAGCGAACATAAGCTTTCGCTGCTGTCAGACTTCCATTGATTCCTATGGCATCCGCCGCCTCCACGGCGGCGGATTGAAAACCAGGTACGCTGGGCCGGAATAGTGGCGAGCGTACCTGGTAGTTCTTTGATAACTTCCAAAAGTAGTCAGATAGTCCCGAACTTGCGTTTGGAACATCTGTAGTGACGTAAGCATCGATCTGTGTCGGACTGAGTCCAGTGGATCGTATGTTACGTCACTATATTCTACTTTTGCCGGTCTGTAGGGTTTGATAACTACGGCGAATCAGGCTCGCCACAAATACGCTGCAGAATTCCAGCGTATTTGCGGTTGACAGCTTGATAAATAGAGGCCAAAGAGTATTAGGAAGATCTCCAGTGGTATTGCTAGATTCAACCGTAATATCAAAGAAAGTAAAGATCACAACTTATATGGGAAGAAAATTGGTAAAAGATCAAATAAATGGGCAAATGGAAATGAAACAAACAAAGACTTTGGAATATGATTTGCCTTTAGAAGAATACTGGAAGCAAAAGACATACAGCGAAAAAATGTGTTTTTCAACATTTGTACATTGCTATTATGTAGACTTTCAAGGGACAAGGAGATGGCCTGCAAAAGAAATTAAAGCACACCAATGTCCATGTTCTGGGATTACAATCGATAAAGTTAAATATAAAGAATATCCTATATTTTTTTATATAAACACAAGACAATTAACTCAAAAAGGTTTCCTTCTTGAAAATAACAAATACCCTCGTATAACTTTTTGGGAAGGGGCAGAGGTGGATAAATATAGGATACCAGGAGGTATCGAATCATATAATGGAGCAGTGTTTTGTACTAACACACTTTATTCAGATTGGTGGACACCAAAATCACATACAGATTAAAGGGACACTGAACCCATTTTTTTTCTTTTGTGATTCAGATAGAGCATGCAATTTTAAGCAACTTTCTAATTTATTCCTATTATCAAATTTTCTTCATTCTCTTGATATGTTTATTCGAAAAGCAAGAATGTAAGTTTAGATGCCGGCCCATTTTTGGTGAACAACCTGGGTTGTCCTTGCTGATAGGACAGCACCAATAAACAAGTGCTGTCCATGGTTCTAAACCAAAAATTTGCTGGCTCCTTAGCTTAGATGCCTTCTTTATCAAATAAAGAAAGAAAGAGAACAAAGAATAATTGATAATAGGAGTAAATTAGAAAGTTGCTTAAAATTGCATGCTCTATCTGAATCATGAAAGAAAAACTTTTGGTTCCGTGTCCCTTTAAGGATTTCTCAAACTGTTTGAAAAGCTTCAACTTGAAGTAGTGGATCAACAGACAGGACAACTGAATGACAAAGGAAAAGATGAAATGTTTTTTAATCTTAAAGTATGTGATACATGCACAAGGCCTAGATATGCAGCTTTCTTGAATACAACATATTACAGTCACTCATGCAAAGCAAAGAATAATCTATGTAATATAACAGTAGAAGATCTAATTAAGAGATGCATTTGTAACCCAAGAATGGAAAAATGAACTGGTATCGATATACACTCTTTTCTTATTTCTTTAATTCATCAGGGAAATATTTTCGTTTTCAGCCTAAAGGAATTAATAAAGGATTCTTACATTATGCAGGAATGCTAAGGTGTGTGGTGTGTGTGACAGAACATCATATTATTAACAAAATTATGTAATTTACTACCTGTTTCAGAAATGTCTTACAGAAAGTAAACATTATCCATTATTAGCGCTGCGGAACCTCGAATGGAAGTAAATATATCAGCTGATGACATACCATGTAAATATGCCACTTGTGTGAAACAAAATGTGGCAGATATGCCTTATGATAAAGCTGTTTGTGGAACAAATAATACGTTTGATAAAGTATCATATATTACAATAGAAAATGTAATTCCAGATGGTTGTAATACAGAAAGAAAAGAAAAAAATCAAAGGCAGTTAATGTCTAATGCTGAAGTTAAGATATCAACAGGGCATTCGTTATGTGATGCAGTGTTAATTGTCAGTGAAATATCAGATATCAATGATGAGGAATTAAAGAGAGGGTTAATGATTTAAAAATCATATGGTAACTTTACTGACAGCAGCAATGTCAGATTTTTCAATGGTAGATGAAGAAATGAACGGTGTAACAATACTTAATTATTTAACTGCTATGAGGTTGACAATGCAAGAGGGATACATGGATATAACACTGTTAAATGTTACTGATATTTCTACACAATTAGGTCTAACAGTGAAGCAAACAGAAATTATGATGCGTATTTCAAAATCAATGATTTATTATAAGGGAATTGAAACATAGAATAACAAAAAATCCTGAAGATTGTCAATGGGAGTTATTCATTTATTACGTGCTAATAATACCAGGAGATGTTTATACAACAAATTGGGAAGTTGTAAATTGTGGGCATTTAATGGAATATTCTAATCATATGGCTTTGTTACAGATTCAACAGCCATATCAATATGTTTCACAGTTTTGTGATAGCTGGGAATATATTGAAACAAAACACTGCAAAGTCCTAGAATATCTAGTATGTGATAATATCTACAAACAAAAACCTTGTGGTGTTGATTAACATGGCTCTGATTGTACTGTTGAAATTACTCCTGTTAATCCACCATATACTCGCATAGAACCAATTCATAATGGATCATATGTAGTGATTTGAAACAGCAGTTATGAAGCAGCGCTGCTCCATAACCTGTCCGCCTGCTCTGGGCAGGCGGACAGATATCGCCGGAAATCAACCCGATCTAGTACAATCGGGTTGATTGACACCCCCCTGTTGGGGAGTCTGCAGGGGGCGGCGTTGCACCAGCAGCTCTTGTGAGCTGCTGGTGCAATGCTGAAACGGCGAGCGTATTGCTCGCCGTATTCAGCGATGTCTGTCGGACCTGATCCGCACTGTCGGATCAGGTCCGACAGACATTGATAACTAGAGGCCTATATCTGGAGGAAAATACTTTATTTTAATTGTTTTGTTATATTATTGTTTGGTTTCGTATAGATTCTCTGATTTGTGCACTGTTTTTATTTATTTTTTGTGCCCCCTGAAATTCCCAGTTTGAGTTACTTTGATAGTTTTTTGTTTGTATTCTGGTAATTAGGTACCTGCCTTAAAAAACTGTTGTTCCGCCAAATTATTTGTGGACGCAACTGCTTGGATATTAGTTCCCAGAAGTAATGGCTCATTGACTCTCACCAGCCTTATTAAAGAAAATATAATTGATATCTTACCTGATACATTCCTTTCTTTCATGGTAAGGAGTCCATGATCCATTACTCCTGGGAATTACCTTTCCTGACACTAAGAGGAGGCAAAGATTTCCAAACCTCAGAGCTCTATATAAACCCTCCCACGTCTATAGTAATCAGTCTGAGGTATAGCCAAGTTGACAGAGGTTAGAAGTAAACAGAGCAAAATTAATAAAGGAAATGGTAAAAAAAAGAATGTGCTAAAAAGAAATAAAGAAATAATTTTAAAAAATTAGGATGGGGTCTCATGGACTCTTATCACCATGATAGAAAGGAATTTATCAGGTAAGATATAAATTATGTTTTCTTTCATATAGGTGATAAGAGTCCATGATCCATTACCCCTGGGAACTAAGTACCCAAGCTGTGGCAGAGACCACAAAAAGAAAATATGAAGGGATAAACATCCTTTTACCAAAAGAAAAAACACCCAAAAACATAAAAATAAGTTTTATATAATTTTATAAATGCATTTTAAAAACCGAAAACTGGGTCCTAGACAAAAACAACTGCCCGAAGAACTCTCCTACCAAAGCAGATTCAAATGAAGCAAAAACATAAAAATGGTAGAATTTAGTAAAAGTATGCAAAGAAGACCAAGTGAATGCCTTGCAAATTTGTTCCACAGAGGCCTCATTCTTGAATGCCCAGGAAGTGGCTACAGAGCAAGAAGAATGAGCTGTGATACGCTTAGGAGGAGTTTGACCTGCTTTTACATAAGCCATATGAATTGCTTAAAGGGACAGTCTACACCAAATTTTTTATTGTTTCAAAAGATAGATAATCCCTTTATTACCCATTCCCTAGTTTTGCATAACTAACTGTTATATTAATACACTTTTTACCTGTGTGATTATCTTGTATCTAAGCCTCTGCAAACTGCCCCTTTATTTCAGTTATTTTGACAGACTTGCATTTTAGCCAATCAGAGATGACTCCTAGGTAACTCCACGTGCGTGGACACAGTGTTATCTATATGACACACATGAACTAACACCATCTAGTGGTGAAAAATCATCAAAATGCATTCATATAAGAGGCGGCCTTCAAGGTCTAAGAAATTAGCATATGAACCTCCTAGGTTTAGTGTTCAACTAAGAATACCAAGAGAGCAAAGCAAAATTGGTGATAAAAGTAAATTGGAAAGTTGTTTAAAATTACATGCCCTATCTGAATCATAACAGTTTATTTTGGACTAGACTGTCCCTTTAATCCATGAGGTTAGAGAAACAGAAGATGCCTTCTGCCTGAAAAATAAACAATTCTATCAGGAGTCTGTCTGAAATCTTTAGTAACCTCCCGGACAACATCCAAGTTATTATTAGGATTAGGACAAAGGGAAGGTACCACAATTTCTCAACTGATATTGTCAAACAACTTTAGACAAAAAATCAAAAGGAAGTTCTCAAAACAGCCTTATTCTTATGAAAAATCAAATAAGGAGGATCAGAAGAAAGTGCAGACAACTAAGAAATAGCCAACATAAATAAAGCTTTCAAGGAAATAAGCTTAAAGGGACACTAAACCCATTTTTTTTTCTTTTATGATTCAGATAGAGCATGCAATTTTTTTTTTTCAATATTGTTTATTAACCAACAAAAGGCAATATTATACAATAATACAGACAAAACTCATAGCGGTTACATGAGCAATGAAACAAAAGAATTACTGTCTTCTAATATTTCAGACAATTTTAACAGATCAAGACATATTGAATAACATCTAACACAAAATCCTCCTCAAAGAAGGTTTACTATCATTATAGTCTAAATCAAAGAAGAAATAATTATCTTAAATCACCCTATGTTGGGATTTTTTTCCTTTTCCCCTTTTTTTCCCTCTAATATCCCCACCTCAGAATTAAAATATGAAATTATATAAAAAAAAAAAAAAAAAAAAGAAGAAAGAATTATATAAAGGTAGAAATATCCATCTCTCTCCCTGCTCCATCTACCATATGCCTAAAAGGACTAGTTCTGAATTTTGAAACGGAAAGATCATATATTCTATTTCAGTTTCAGAGAGTGTTTTAATATACACTGACCATTTATTGAAAAAAATCCTTATGTCATCTTCATTGTCTATGTCTGTATCCTTTTGTTCTAGTAGACATTGTTTTTTCAGACAATTCTGAATTTCAGAGACACTAGGTACAGAACGCATTTTCCATTTTTTACATATCAAATATCTGGTAGCTAAAATAGAAATAGATACCAGCTTATTATTAGGGTGGCGCTTATTTAAATTATCAATGCATAGTATAATCTGGTATAGAGAAAAGGTCACTGGGGGAATTTTCAGCACCCTGTTCAGCCAGTATTCTAACTTGCGCCATAAATTTCTAATTTTTGGACAAGACCAAAACATGTGCTCAAGGTCAGCTGCTGGGAGTGAGCATTTAGGACATTTATAAAAATCTGAATTGTGCCCCCTGATGCCCTTATCCGGAGTGAAATATGCTCTGTGAAGCAATTTAATGTGCGCTTCCCGCCATGTGGCAGAAAGGGCTATCTTTGCCACTTTCCCTATAGAGTGTTGAAAAGTTTTTGAATCCACCATGTTCTGATCTGAAAGTGAGGTCCATATTGACACTAGCCTTGCCAAAGTTAAAGTTCCCCTATTGATACCAAGTAGATGATAACACAAAGAAATAGACATCTGGTCAGTTCCCATAAGTGTAAACCAATTTTCTAAATTACCCAGCTTCCAGCACCATCCTACTTCTCTAGTTATTTCAAAAAGAAAGTGCCTTATCTGCAGATAGGCAAAAAAATCTTTATTGGATAAATTAAATTCCACTTTCAGCCCTTCAAATATTTTAATAGATTTTCTGTCACCATCTATCAGTAGGGATAATTTATTTAGGCCATTCTTATGCCATCTACGAAAAACCTCAGAATATAACCCAGGGTGGAATCTTGGGTTACCTATCAGGGGGAGATAGTTCGAGACCTTAGAGTTAATTGAAAGAAGCTTTGATATCTTCCACCATGCCTTGATAGGATTAGAAATTGTTTTAAATCCCTTAATCTCTGATGGTAACTCTTTAGGAGGAGAATGTAAAAGTGCTAAAGCAAGGTATGGGTCACAAATGTTAATTTCAAGATCATTATTTAGGATATAATCCTTAGACAAAATCCAGCCAGATGCTATTCGTGCCAGAAAACTGAGATTATACGCTCTAATGTCTGGGAGCGCCAGGCCTCCGAACTCAGGTGAAAGAGTAAGTTTATTGAGAGCTATTCGTGCTCTTTTCCCCTGCCAGAGAAATTGTCTAATTAAACTATTGATCAGCCGGACATCTTTTTCAAAAATAATTAATGGAACGTTCTGAAGTATGTATAACAATTTTGAGAGGAGGAACATTTTAAATAGTGCTACTCTTCTCGAAATTGACAGTGGTAAACTTTGCCATATTCTGAGTTTTTCCCTAATTTGCTTTATAATTGGAGGTATGTTAAGTTCATATAAATCACCAGAATTCACCGGGATATTTATCCCTAAATATTTAAATGAATCTGTTACTATTTTAAATGGGTTATCTACACATGAGTCACTGTTCCTCCGAATCCATAAAATTTCTGATTTAGATGCATTGATTTTGTATCCTGAAAAAGTACCAAATTGGTCAATTATCTGCATGAGTTTGGGAATATTAATTTTAGTATTTGATAAATACAGCAGAACGTCATCCGCATATAAACCAATTTTCAACTCATGATTCATAATCTTTATACATTCCAAGCTTTGTCTTATCATAATTGCCAAGGGCTCAATGGCAACATCAAACAAAAGTGGGGAGAGAGGACAACCCTGGCGTGTTCATCTTTCCAAAATTATTGGAGAGGATACAGTTCCATTGACTATCAGACTTGTAGTCGAGTGTTTATATAGGTTCTCTATAAATTCAGGGAATTTGCCCTTGATTCCAAACTTCAACAAGGATGTATTTAGGTGTTTAAAGGTGACAGAGTCAAACGCTTTTTCTGCGTCAATGGAAAGAATAGCCATATCCGATGCTCTGAGTAATTCCTCTCCCCCCCCTCTGGACAGGGAAGTTTTTTCAAAATACTCCAATGTAACTAATACCTCCCTGATTTTGGCCGAGGAGTTTCGTTTGTTTAGGAATCCGGCTTGATCTGTGTGTATTACTTTTGGAAGGATTAGCTGTAATCTAGTGGCTAAAATAGAAGTTAGAATCTTATAATCTGAATTGAGTAAGGCTATTGGCCTATAGGATTCTTTTGTCGTCAGATCCTTCCCTCCCTTAGGTATTAGAGTCGTATAGGAAGAGGAAAATGAAGATGTGACTGGTTTACCGTTAATATAAATATCATTATATAAGTTTGTTAAATAAGGAGAAATTTCTGCAGATAATATCTTATAAAATTTGTTAGGTAATCCATCCGGACCTGCTGCTTTATTACTAGGAAGTTTAGAGATCACATCAGCTACTTCCTGGACCGAAATAGGGGAGTTAAGGCTACTGATACAATCATCTGTTATTGAGGGGATGACAATCTTTTCCAAAACTCTGTGGATTTTCCACTATCGCTTCCTTTACAGGAATATATATCTTGATAGTATTCCACCAATGCAGATGCGATTTTGTCGGGGTTCAGAATTCGCTCGCCCTTATGATAGAATTCTTCAATATAAGATTGCTTTTCTCGTTCTTAACCATTCTAGCCAGCATCTTTCCAGATTTATTCCCATATCTGTAAAGTTTGGCTTGAATTTTTAGTTCTTTTTGCGCTTGTTGAGCCAAAATAAATGTATCCCTAACTTCTTTAGCTTGCACATATTTAGCCCAGTTTAGGGAGCTTTTGTGCAGCAGAAATTTATTGTACGAGTTAGATAATGCTTTATATATTTCCTTTTCCCTTAGCTTCAATTTCTTAGATAAGGCTATGTTATAAGCCAAAATTTCGCCTCTGAGGACCGCCTTAGCGGCCTCCCTGAGCAGGTCGGGGCGATCTATATAATTAGAATTAAACCGCAGAAATTCCTCAAACTTGGACCTAAGACAAGTTTTTAACTTCATGTCAGTTGCTAGATACCATGGAAAATAAAACCGCAGGGATTTAGATTTCAATTGTTTAAGCTGAATATCCAAAGTAATAGGACCGTGATCTGATATTGAGATAGGAGTGATTCCCGCTTGTACCATTAAAGATCCTAAGCGCTCATCTATTAAAAATAGATCAATTCGAGAAAGGGTCTTATAGGCTTTTGAGCGACAGGTAAATTCCAGAGTATCCGGATTCTGACTTCTCCAAATATCACGTTCTGCTAATTTTTTTTTTTTTTTTAACATATTAAATTCTAAATTATTCTTTTTCTGTTTTTTCTGTTTCATAGTTTCTCGAAGTCTATCTAACGGGCACTGCGGCGCTATGTTAAAATCCCCTCCCATAATTAAATGCCCTTGGCTATACAGAAGAAGTTTAGATTGGATTTTATTCCAAAATTCTAGATCAAAGGTGTTAGGACCATAGATGTTACATAGCGTATACATTTCCTGGGCAATTCTTATTTTTAGTAGAACATATCTTCCCTCCGGATCGGGCTCACAGTGCACTACCTCAGGCTGAATCATTTTCCCAATTAAAATGGTCACTCCCCTTTTTTTACTGATGCTAGGTGAATAAAATACATCTCTGACCCAAGAGGCTTTAAGTTTACAAGATTCTTCTGAATTAAGATGCGTTTCTTGAATAAACCCTATGTCCGTTTGGAATTTTCTTAATTGGGTCAGTATAGCTTTTCGTTTGATAGGGGTAGAAATCCCTCCCCCGTTCCACGAGATTATTCTGAATTTTTCTATTTTCCTATAGGCCTTAAAACTAATATGGAGCAGGGGGAGAAAGACAAAAAGGAGAGAAGGAGAAAAAAAAAAAAAAAAAAAAAAAAAAAGGGAAAAAACAGAGGAGGGGGAAAGAACTAACAAATCACCCAGTAACCCCATTTATCCCTAGCAGAGGGATCTTCCCAGCTATTGGACCTGCTTTAGCTAAACAGGAACTGCCCCTTCTAGTGCTGGTGAATCCAAGGATGTAAAGAATTTCTCGGCTGAATGCGTCTCCAGAAAAAAATGCACTACTTCATTCACTGTTACTTTAAGTTTGGCTGGGTAAATTATAGTAGCATTAAGTCCGCGGTTTATGAATTTAGTACAAATGGGTGCCAGATCTCTCCTTTTAGAAGCTGTTTTAGCCGAGAAATCCTGAAAAATTAGGATCTTAGCACCATTAATAAGAAGCGGTTGAGTTTAACGGAAGTATTGTAAAAGGGTAATTTTGTCTTGATAGTTAAGTAATTTTGCAATAACCGGTCTAGGCCTGGTAATATTTTTATTAGATGTGTGAGGTGGCCCCATCCTATGTGCTCTTTCTACCAATATACAATGATATGAGGGTGGAAATTTAAGGGCTGCTGTCAAAGTGTCAGAAATAAAAAAGCTTAGATCCTCATACTGTTTCTCCTCTGGGAGGCCTATTATTCTGATATTATTTCTTCTGCTGCGGTTTTCTAGATCTTCTAACCTGGAGAGAGTTTTTTGAATACTACTACTCGTGTTATCTAGCTTGGAACCATGTGACATTGTGAGATCTTCTAAATCAGACACTCTCTGCTCTCGGCCTCCTGCAGCCTAGATGAAAATTGTCTGATTTCTTGCGTTAAGGAGGATATATCTTGTTTGATTTCCAAACTCAAGGCATCAAACTTAGGTGAAAGGGCCTCGGAAATGCTGGCAACCAAGCTTTGAATATTTAATGCTTCAGGCATAGCTGTATTTAATAGAGCTGATTGAGCATCAACTACTGGGTCCTGTGTGCCCTTGGGCTTCCTATCCCTTTGTCTACCTGCCATAGCTGGGGAAGGTGTTTTGGCAGAAATACCAAGAAACTTATCCATGTACCAAATATGGTATAGTGATTATGTGAAAGTACTGCAAAAAAAATTGTGAAAACAGTTCAAGTGTCTAGCTAGTGAAGGTGTGAAGGGAGAGAGGAGAGAAAAAAAAAAAAAAAGAAAGGAAGGAGGAGAGTAGTTTCCCCAATTTATTGTGGTTACAGCATGGAGGTGCTGCAATTGCGCCTAATCTCAGTGAAGTGGGCTGTGTATTGTGGTGCCTAATTATACTTAAGTGAGGGAAAATTACCAGAGCTGGTATGGAATTCTAAAATAGGAATTAACCTAGTTAACTACCTGCCAGAAAAAGTGAGGTAGAAGGGAGAAAGTTATTATATTATCATTTTTATAAGCCTGCACATGTAATTTTCCCAAAATGATTTCAATGCTCAGTGTAAAAATAGGCAACTGTTTTGCCAGAAATACCAGAGAGACTGGGGAGGCTTAATACATAAATTAACCCTAGAGATTATTAATTTATTCAAATGTTATTTAACCCTTTGAGTGCTAAGCTGAATTCTATATTTTTCTGTTTTTTACTATTTTAAAAAAACTTTTTTTGTAACTTTTTTATTCCCCCCCACAGATCCCCAAGACTTATACCATTGGAAAGGTTAGGTGACTACCCTTCCAATGGTAGGTCTTGGGGGTCTGTAGCTGCTTAGATCCCTGAGATACAGGTTTCTAAGCAGCCTGCCCCCTTTCCCTATACTTTGTATGGACAATTTTAAATAAAGTTGTGCGGTGACGTCATCACGTCATTGCGTGTGACGTCACCACACGTAACGGGAAGTAGGAGCTGTTGGGGCCCCCAGATTGGAAAAAAGTAGTTGAGTGCTAATGACAGCTCTGAGCCGTCATTAGCACTCAAGGGGTTAAATTACACTGTTACAAGAGGAGCTGATATAGCTCAATTACCAAGATTTAAGCTTAGAAATACTCTCATTTACTTGGGTACTACTTGAAATACAGTGACCTAAAACTACCAGCCACTAGATAATGATAAATGTTAAACATTAATATGTTTAAACCCGTAGGGCTAGTCCTAGGTACTCAGAGAGAGAATTACTATAATATTAACCTTGGATTTTGAAATTTCAGGGGGGGAGGGGGGATTTGCTATTTAATCATAGCACAGAGAGAGAAAACACAGGAGTAGCAAATACCTAAGAATATGCCTGACACAACATATACCCCTTTTTCCTTTTCCCCTACCCCTTTGTTCTTAGATATCCAGACTCCTCAAAGCCACCTAAAGGTGCTTAAGGACAATTAAAGTCAACCAGCGTTTAGGGAGTTAAACAGCAGTTATTACCAATAAGGATATATACCCCCCTTGTAGCTGTTAGTTACTGCAGTTGAATATAAGCCTTAAGGTCATTACCTTAACACTAATTAACAACTACCTTACAAATAAAGAAATTCCTTTTGCATAATCATGCTACAGAAAAAAAATAATCTCAGTGAACTAAGTAACATTATAAAGGAAAAAAATATATAAATTTGTAAACAGTTAGGAGTATCAATTTTGTTACTAATTTACTAAGGCCTAGATTTGGAGTTTTGCGGCCAAGGGGGTGTGTTAGCTACGCGGGCTTTTTTCTGGCCGCACCATAAAAATAACTCTGGTATTGAGAGTCCAAAAAAAGGCTGCGTTAGGCTCCAAAAAAGGAGCGTAGAGCATTTTTAACGCAACTGCAACTCTCGATACCAGAGTTGCTTACGGACGCGGCCAGCCTCAAAAACGTGCTCGTGCACGATTCCCCCATAGGAAACAATGGGGCTGTTTGAGCTGAAAAAAAAACTAACACCTGCAAAAAAGCTGCGTTCAGCTCCTAACGCAGCCCCATTGTTTGCTATGGGGAAACACTTCCTACGTCTGCACCTAACACTCTAACATGTACCCCGAGTCTAAACACCCCTACCCTTACACTTATTAATCCCTAATCTGCCGCCCCCGCTATCGCTGACCCCTGCATATTATTATTAACCCCTAATCTGCCGCTCCGTAAACCGCCGCTACTTACATTATCCTTATGTACCCCTAATCTGCTGCCCCTAACACCGCCGACCCCTATATTATATTTATTAACCCCTAATCTGCTGCCCCCAACGTCGCCGCTACCTACCTACACTTATTAACCCCTAATCTGCCGACCGCATCTCACCGCTACTATAATAAAGTTATTAACCCCTAATCCGCCTCACTAACCCTATAATAAATAGTATTAACCCCTAATCTGCCCTCCCTAACATCGCCGACACCTAACTTCAAACATTAACCCCTAATCTGCCGACCGGAGCTCACCGCTATTCTAATAAATGTATTAACCCCTAAAGCTAAGTCTAACCCTAACACTAACACCCCCCTAAGTTAAATATAATTTAAATCTAACGAAATAAATTAACTCTTATTAAATAAATTATTCCTATTTAAAGATAAATACTTACCTGTAAAATAAATCCTAATATAGCTACAATATAAATTATAATTACATTGTAGCTATTTTAGGATTAATATTTATTTTACAGGCAACTTTGTAATTATTTTAACCAGGTACAATAGCTATTAAATAGTTACCTAGTTAAAATAATTACAAAATTACCTGTAAAATAAATCCTAACCTAAGTTACAATTAAACCTAACACTATACTATCATTAAATTAATTAAATAAAATACCTACAATTACCTACAATTAAACCTAACACTACACTATCAATACATTAATTAAATACAATATCTACAAATAAATACAATGAAATAAACTAACTAAAGTACAAAAAATAAAAAAGAACTGTTACAAAAAATAAAAAAATATTTACAAAATAAAAAATGCCCTACCCTATTCTAAATTAAAAAAGTTAAAAGCTCTTTTACCTTACCAGCCCTGAACAGGGCCCTTTGCGGGGCATGCCCCAAGAAATTCAGCTCTTTTGCCTGTACAAAAAACACATACAATACCCCCCCCCAACATTACAACCCACCACCCACATACCCCTAATCTAACCCCCCTTAAATAAACCTAACACTAAGCCCCTGAAGATCTTCCTACCTTGTCTTCACCATCCAGGTTCACCGATCCGTCCTGAAGAGCTCCTCCGATGTCCTGATCCAAGCCCAAGCGGGGGGCTGAAGAGGTCCATGATCCGGTCGAAGTCTTCATCCAAGCGGGGCAGAAGAGGTCTTCCATCCGATTGAAGTCTTCATCCAGGCGGCATCTTCTATGGTCTTCCATCCGGAGCGAAGCAGCAGCATCCTGAAGACCTCCGACGCGGAACATCCATCCGGCCTGATGACTGAACTACGAATGACGGTTCCTTTAAATGACGTCATCCAAGATGGCGTCCCTCGAATTCCAATTGGCTGATAGGATTCTATCAGCCAATCGGAATTAAGGTAGGAATATTCTGATTGGCTGATGGAATCAGCCAATCAGAATCAAGTTAATAAGAGTTAATTAATTTCGTTAGATTTAAATTATATTTAACTTAGGGGGTGTTAGTGTTAGGGTTAGACTTAGCTTTAGGGGTTAATCCATTTATTAGAATAGTGGTGAGCTCCGGTCGGCAGATTAGGGGTTAATAATTGAAGTTAGGTGTCGGCGATGTTAGGGAGGGCAGATTAGGGGTTAATACTATTTATTATAGGGTTAGTGAGGCGGATTAGGGGTTAATAACTTTATTATAGTAGCGCTCAGGTCCGGTCGGCAGATTAGGGGTTAATCAGTGTAGGCAGGTGGAGGCAACGTTGTGGGGGGCAGATTAGGGGTTAATAAATATAATATAGGGGTCGTCGGTGTTAGGGGCAGCAGATTAGGGGTACATAGCTATAATGTAGGTGGCGGCGCTTTGCGGTCGGCAGATTAGGGGTTTATTATTGTAGGTATCTGGCGGCGACGTTGTGGGGGGCAGGTTAGGGGTTAATAAATATAATATAGGGGTCGGCGGTGTTAGGGGCAGCATATTAGGGGTACATAAGTATAACGTAGGTGGCGGTCGGCAGATTAGGGGTTAAAAAATTTAATCGAGTGGCGGCGATGTGGGGGGACCTCAGTTTAGGGGTACATAGGTAGTTTATGGGTGTTAGTGTACTTTAGGGCACAGTAGTTAAGAGCTTTATGAACCGGCGTTAGCCCAAAAAGCTCTTAACTCCTGTTTTTTTTCTGCGGCTGGAGTTTTGTCGTTAGAATTCTAACACTCACTTCAGACACGACTCTAAATACTGGAGTTAGAAAGATCCCATTGAAAAGATAGGATACGTAATTTACGTAAGGGGATCTGCGGTATGGAAAAGTCGCGGCTGGAAAGTGAGCGTTAGACCCTTTTTTCAGTGACTCCAAATACCTGAGGGCGGTAAAAACCAGCGTTAGTAGCCTCTATCGCTGGTTTTCACGGCTACCGCCCAACTCCAAATCTAGGCCTAAGAAAGGACATATCTTAAGTGAAAATAACCAGGTCAGTTGGAGATAACCGTTTTATAGCTGTTATACCAAAAGAGAGACATTGAAAGTAAAGTAGCCGAGTTCCTAGACTCTTGGCAAGAATAAGCCAACAAAGAGTCTCATAATAATTTGTTTCTCTTTTTCAAGTCTTATTAGCTCATTGTGTTCTTTTAGCCTTTACTTATGCTATCAAGGTATCCAATAAAAGTCTTTCTTTTAATGTCCCCCAGCGAGTAAAAAACAGAATTTATGCTTACCTGATAAATTACTTTCTCTTACAGGTGTATTCAGTCCACGGATTCATCCTTACTTGTGGGATATTCTCTATCCCTACAGGAGGTGGCAAAAAGAGCACACAGCAAAGCTGTCCATATAGCTCCCCTCAGGCTCCGCCCCCCCAGTCATTCGACCGACGGTTAGGAGAAAAAGGAGAACCATAGGGTGCAGTGGTGACCGTAGTTATTGTAAATTAAATTTGAACCTGACTTAAAAATCAGGGCGGGCCGTGGACTGAATACACCTGTAAGAGAAAGTAATTTATCAGGTAAGCATAAATTCTGTTTTCTCTTACTTGGTGTATTCAGTCCACGGATTCATCCTTACTTGTGGGATACCAATACCAAAGCAATAGGACACGGATGAAGGGAGGGAACAAGTCAGGTAACCTAAACGGAAGGCACCACTGCTTGTAAAACCTTTCTCCCAAAAATAGCCTCCGAAGAAGCAAAAGTATCGAATTTATAAAATTTGGCGAATGTATGCAGTGAAGACCAAGTCGCTGCCTAACAAATCTGTTCAACAGAAGCCTCATTCTTGAAAGCCCATGTGGAAGCCACAGCTCTGGTGGAATGAGCTGTAATTTGTTCAGGAGGCTGCTTACCAGCAGTCTCATAAGCCAATCGGATGATGTTTTTCAGCCAGAATGAAAGAGATGTAGCAGTCGCTTTCTGACCTCTCCTCTTACCAGAATACACAACAAACAAGGGTGACGTTTGTCTGAAATCTTTAGTTGCTTTTAAATAGAACTTTAAAGCACGAACCACATCAAGATTGTGCAACAGACGTTCCGTCTTAGAAACTGGATTAGGACACAGAGAAGGAACAATGATTTCCTGGTTAATATTCTTATTAGAAACCACCTTTGGAAGGAAACCAGGTTTAGTACGCAAAACAACCTTATCTGCATGGAACACCAGATAGGGTGAATCACACTGCAAAGTAGACAATTCTGAAACTCTTCGAGCAGAAGAAATAGCTACTAAAAACAAAACTTTCCAAGATAATAACTTGATATCTATGGAATGCAAAGGTTCAAACGGAACCCCTTGAAGAACTGAAAGAACTAAATTTAGACTCCATGGAGGAGCCACAGGTCTGTAGAAAGGCTTGATTCTAACTAGGGCCTGTGCAAACGCCTGAACGTCTGGTACAGCTGCCAGACGCTTGTGTAACAGAATAGACAGAGCAGATATCTGTCCCTTTAAGGAACTAGCTGTCAGACCTTTCTCCAAACCTTCTTGGAGAAAAGACAATATCCTTGGAATCCTAACCTTACTCCACGAGTAACCCTTGGATTCACACCAGCAAAGATATTTCCGCCATATCTTATAGTAAATTTTCCTGGTGACAGGCTTTCTGGCCTGTATCAGAGTATCTATAACTGAATCAGAGAAACCCCGCTTAGCTAGGATTAAGAGTTCAATCTCCAAGCAGTCAGTTGCAGAGAAACTAGATTTGGATGCTTGAAAGGACCTTGGATTAGAAGATCCTGCCTCGATGGCAGTTTCCATGGTGGGACCGATGACATGTCCACTAGGTCTGCATACCAAGTTCTGCGTGGCCACGCAGGCGCTATCAGAATTACCGAAGCCTTCTCCTGTTTGATTCTGGCTATTAGCCAAGGGAGAAGAGGAAACGGTGGAAAGACATAAGCTAGACTGAATGACCAAGGCGATATTAATGCATCTATCAATGCCGCCTTGGGAACCCTGGATCTGGATCCGTAAAGGGGAAGTTTGGTGTTCTGACGGGACGCCATCAGATCCAACTCTGGAATGCCCCAAAGCTGGGTCAGCTGAGCAAAAATCTCCGGGTGGAGTTCCCACTCCCCCGGATGGAAAGCCTGACGACTTAGAAAATCCGCCTCCCAGTTGTCTACCCCTGGGATGTGAATTGCAGATAGATGGCAGGAGTGATCCTCCGCCCATTTGATAATCTTGGATACTTCCTTCATCGCTAGGGAACTCTTTGTTCCTCCCTGATGATTGATGTACACCACAGTCGTGATGTTGTCCGACTGAAATCTGATGAATTTGGCCTCTGCTAGTTGAGGCCACGCCTGGAGCGTATTGAATATCGCTCTCAGCTCCAAAATGTTTATCGGGAGAAGAGATTCTTCCCGAGACCATAGTCCCTGAGCCTTCAGGGAGTTCCAGACCGCACCCCAGCCTACCAGACTGGCATCGGTCGTGACAATGATCCACTCCGGTCTGCGGAAACTCATTCCCTGAGACAGGTGATCTTGAGACAATCACCAGAGAAGAGAGTCTCTGGTTTTTTGATCCATTTGAATTTGAGGAGACAAATCCACGTAATCTCCATTCCACTGTTTGAGCATGCACAGCTGCAGTGGTCTGAGATGGATTCGGGCAAAAGGGACTACGTCCATTGCCGCAACCATTAAACCAATTACTTCCATGCACTGAGCAACGGAAGGCCGAGGAATGGAATTAAGAACTCGGCAAGTATTCAGCATTTTCGACTTCCTGACCTCTGTCAGAAAGATTTTCATTTCTACCTAGTCTATCAGTGTTCCCAGAAAGGGAACACTTGTGAGCAGGGACAGAGAACTCTTTTCTACGTTCACCTTCCACCCATGAGACCTTAGAAAGGCCAGAACGATGTCCGTATGAGCCTTGGCTCTGTGAAAGGACGACGCCTGTATTAATATGTCGTCTAGGTAAGGTGCTACTGCAATGCCCCGCAGTCTTAGAACAGCTAGAAGGGACCCTAGCACCTTTGTGAAAATTCTGGGAGCGGTGGCCAACCCGAAAGGAAGGGCAACGAACTGGTAATGATTGTCCAGAAAGGCGAACCTTAGGAACTGATGGTGATCCTTGTGGATAGGAATATGTAGCTACGCATCCTTTAGATCCACGGTAGTCATATATTGACCTTCCTGTATCATCGGCAAGATTGTCCGAATGGTTTCCATCTTGAAAGACGTAACTCTGAGGAATTTGTTTAGAATCTTTAGATCCAGGATTGGCCTGAAAGTTCCTTCCTTTTTGGGAACTACGAACAGGTTTGAGTAAAAGCCCAGTCCTTGTTCTGCAATTGGAACTGGGTGTATCACTCCCATTTTTAGTAGATCTTCTACACAGCGTAAGAAGGCCTGTTTCTTTGTTTGGTCTGAAGACAAACGAGAAATGTGGAACCTTCCCCTTGGGGGAGAATCCTTGAATTCTAGAAGGTACCCCTGAGCAACTATTTCTAATGCCCAGGGATCCAGAATGTCTCTTGCCCAAGCCTGAGCAAAGAGAGAAAGTCTGCCCACTACCAGATCCGATCCCGGATCGGGGGCTACCCCTTCATGCTGTCTTGGTAGCAGGAGCAGGCTTCTTGGCCTGTTTGCCCTTATTCCAGCCCTGCAAGGGTTTCCAGGTTGCTTTGGGCTGGGAAGCGTTATCTTGCTTTGCGGCAGCAGAGGTTGCAGCAGGTTTTTGGCCTTAAACGGCCTATCTTGTGGAAGGGCATGACCCTTGCCCCCAGTGATATCTGAAATAATTTCTTTCAGCTCTGGGCCGAAAAGAGTCTTCCCCTTGAAGGGAATATTTAACAGTTTTGTCTTGGACGACACATCCGCCGACCATGATTTGAGCCAAAGCGCTCTGCGCGCCATGATGGCAAGCGGCATCAGTGATAAAAGAATTAGCCAGCTTTAGAGCATGAATTCTATCCATGACCTCATCGTATGAAGTCTCCCTCTGGAGTGACTCCTCCAGGGCCTCGAACCAAAAAGCCGCTGCAGTAGTTACAGGAATTATGCAGGCAATTGGTTGAAGTAGAAAACCTTGCTGAACAAAAATTTTCTTCAGCAATCCTTCCAATTTTTTATCCATAGGATCTTTGAAAGCACAACTGTCCTCTATTGGTATAGTTGTACGCTTAGCAAGTGTTGAAACTGCCCCCTCCACCTTAGGGACCGTCTGCCACTCGTCCCGCCTGGGGTCATTTATGGGGAACATTTTCTTAAAGATAGGGGGGGGAACAAAGGGTACACCTGGTCTCTCCCACTCCCTAGTCACAATATCCGCCACCCTCTTTGGGATCGGAAATGCCTCAGTGTATACGGGGACCTCTAAAAACCTGTCCATCTTACACAATTTTTCTGGGACCACCATGGGGTCACAATCATCTAGCGTAGCTAAAACCTCCTTAAGCAGTACGCGGAGGTGTTCCAGCTTAAATTTAAATGCTAAGGAATCTGAATCTGCCCGCTGAGAAACTTTTCCTGTATCAGAAATTTCTCCCTCGGACAGACCTTCCCTCACAGCTACTTCTGAGTTTTGTGAGGGTACTACAGATAAATTATCCACAGTGTCTGATTGCTCATCCTCTGTATTTAAAACTGAGCTATCGCGCTTTCTTGGAAAAACTGGCAGTTTGGATAAAAATGCTGCAAGGGAATTATCCATTACTGCTGCTAATTGTTGTAAAGTAATAGGGGCCAATGCGCTAGAGGTACTAGGCATCGCTTGTGCGGGCGTAATTGGTGTAGACACGTGGGGGGAGGAAGAAGGACTATCCTCATTACCCTCCGTTAAGAAATCATCTTGGGCAGCATTTTTAATTGTCACTGGATGATCTTTAAAATGCTTAGATGTTTTTGCACACTTTAAACATAAATGTAATGGGGGTACTGCCATGGCTTTTGAACATAAAGAACAAGGTCTATCTGAAGGCTCAGACATGTTTGACAGACTCAGACAACACTAAAATATTGAAAAAAATACTTTTTGAAAAAACTTTACTGTCTCTTTAAATAATAAAAGGCACACACTTTTTTACCAAATCATCAAAAAACATCCGATCTTAATGAAATTTTCACCACATGATCCTAATGCCTTGAAATGTGTAAATTAAGCCTTCCTGAAGTCCTTCTGTACTCTTAAGGCTCTGCACATGAAGCTGCATGGAGCTGTGTTGCAAATCAACTGCGCAATTGAAGCGCGAAAATGAGGCCCCCTCCTTCATTACTCCAGAGTTATGGGGCCTTTCTGAGTCAGATTAGCTGTCTTACAAAATGCCAGGCGTAAAAAAGTCCCCAAAAAGTGTTTCCAACGTCTAAAACGCTTAATAAATATAAGATTACCTTACTAAAGTAATCGATTTAGCCCATCACAGTGTCTGTCAGTATTAAGCCCTTAACTGAAGCCATCATTCTATACTGTGTTTCAGAAAATGGCTTACCTTCCCTCATGGGATTTCTGTCAGTCTTCTAGCACTAGCAAGTCTTGTTAGAAAAAATGACAGTATAAGCCTGCAAACTGTTCCCCCCAACTGAAGTTCTCCGGTACTCAACAGTCCTGTGTGGGAACAGCAATGGATTTTAGTTACAACATGCTAAAATCTTTTTCCTCTCAGCAGAAATCTTCATCACTTTCTGCCTCAGAGTAAATAGTACAAACCGGCACTATTTTAAAATAACAAACTCTTGATTGAAGAAATAAAAACTACAAATCTAACACCACATACTCTTTACCCTCCCGTGGAGATGCTACTTGTTAGAGCGGCAAAGAGAATGACTGGGGGGGCGGAGCCTGAGGGGAGCTATATGGACAGCTTTGCTGTGTGCTCTCTTTGCCACTTCCTGTAGGGATTGAGAATATCCCACAAGTAAGGATGAATCCGTGGACTGAATACACCAAGTAAGAGAAATGCTGTCATGAATTATCTCTCTCAGTGAGCCTTCAACACAGCCGCATACAGTTCTTTAGATCCAAAGTTCTATTATGGAGTTCCTCCTGAGAGGTTTACTTGGCGTTTTACAAGAGGGATTTCAGAGAAAGCAATACTGGAAAACTCACCCCCACTCACGCTGCCTGCCCACCCGCCGAGATAATCGCTGACATCCAGATCCCTATGAAGTGACTCAAGCCGCAAGGGGGCCGCCTTCCGGACCTCCCGCTTCACAGCTCCGTCTGTGAATCCAGCCTCAACTCCCCTCACGCAGCAGCGGTGGGAGGGGAGAGAGGAGCGCCGCGCCGAGCACCAGCACAGTAGGTAAAACAGCCTCCACACTCGGTCTCCGATGCAAGACCAGACCCGGCTCCCTCCCACGCAGCACCGGTGGGGGAGGGGGCAGGGCAAACGCCGGGAGCAGGAGCACCAAACCAGTGGAAGGGAAATCCTCAGCGGTACATCAGGTAAGGTTGTAAAATTACGGTGCAGTCTTAGATCCTGAGGTTAGCCTGGCGGGGGGGGGGGCAGGCAGGCAGGGGGGAGAGAAGAATTAGTGTCAAATAATGGTAGGCAGGACTCCACCGGGGGAGACAAAGTAGCTTAGGGCTGGGACAGAGATGGTGTGCCCCACACCTATTTGAGCCAGGTGAGTCAGTTATTACAAGTAAGGTAGGTCCAGGTAACTGGTAGAAGGCATAAACCAGTGGGTTGGCAATCCACTGATAAGGGTTCCAGAAACGCTTTAACTGCTTATCCCAGAGAACAGCCCCAAAGTTTGGGGCAAGGCGCGAAGGATTCCACCGTCAGGGACTGTAGGACTGGAGCTGTGAGCTCAGCAACACCTGCCTAGCTCCTCCTCCACCGGAACCTCCTCCTCTCTAGAGCATGCAATTTTAAGCAACTTTCTAATTTACTCCTATTATCAATTTTTCTTTGTTCACTTGCTATCTTTATTTCAAAAGCAGGAATGTAATGCATAGGGGCCGGCCCATTTTTGGTTGAGAACCTGAGTTATGCTTGCTTATTGGTGGGTAAATGTAAGCCTCCAATAATCAAACGCTATCCATGGTGCTGAACCTAAAATGGACTAGCTGCTAAGATTTACGTTACTGCTTTTAAAATAAAGATAGCAAAAGAACAAAGAAAAATTGATAATAGGAGTAAATTAGAAAGTTTATTAAAATTTCATGCTCTATCTGAATCATGAAATAAAAAAATTGTATTCAATGTCCCTTTAATATCCACCTTATCCATAGGGTCAAAAGGAGGAGACTGCAAAATTTTCAGAACCAAATTAAGGCCTTGATTACGAGTTTTGCGGTAGCTGAAAAAGCAGCGTTAACAGGTGCTAACGCTGCTTTTTTTCCTACAGCTGGTATTACGAGTCTTGCAGGTTTAGGGTCACCGCACACTTTTTTGGCCTTACCGCAAAACGACTAACGTAAACTTCGTAAAGTCTTTTTTCTATGGGACTTTCATACCGCTGGTATTACAAGTCTGTCCTGGGAGGCCAAAAAGTGAGTGGTACACCCTCTACCGCCAAGATTCGAACCGCATTTGAAAGTCAGTAGTTAAGAGTTTTATGTACAACGTGGTACCATAAAACTCATAACTAAACTGCTACAAAGTACACTAACCACCCATAAACTACCTATTAACCCCTAAACCGAGGCCCTCCCGCATCGCATACACTATAATAAATTTATTAACCCCTAATCTGCCGCTCCGGACATCGCCGCCACCTACATTATATTTATTAACCCCTAATCTGCCGCTCCGGACACCGCCATCACCTACATTATATGTATTAACCCCTAATCTGCCGCCCCCAATGTCGCCGCAACCTACCTACACTTATTAACCCCTAATCTGCCACCCCCGACATTGCTGCCACTATAATAAACATATTAACCCCTAAACCGCCACACTCCCGCCTCGCAAACATTAGTTAAATATTATTAATCCCTAATCTGCCGTCCCTAACATCGCCGCCACCTGCCTACATTTATTAACCCCTAATCTGCGCCACTAACGTCGCCACCACTATATTAAATTTATTAACCCATAAACCTAAGTCTAACCCTAACCCCCCCTAACTTAAATATAATTTAAATAAATCTAAATAAAAATTACTATCATTAACTAAATAATTCCTATTTAAAACTAAATACTTACCTATAAAATAAACCCTAAGCTAGCTACAATATAACTATTTAATAACTACCTAGCTAAAATAAATACAAAAGTACCTGTAAAATAAAACCTAAGTTACAATAACACATAACACTACACTATAATTAAATACATAAATTAACTAAATTAAATAAATAACATTAAATTAGCTAAAGTAGAACCCCCCCCACTAAATTACAGAAAATAAAAAAACAAATTACAGATATTTAAACTAATTACACCTAATCTAATAGCCCTATCAAAATAAAAAAATGCCCCCCCAAAATAAAAAAATAACCCTATCCTAAACTAAACTACTAATAGCCCTTAAAAGGGCCTTTTGCAGGGCATTGCCACAAAGTAATCCGCTCTTTAACCTGTAAAAAAAAATAAAAACAACCCCCCAACAGTAAAACCCACCACCCACATAACCAACCCCCCAAATAAAATACTAACTAAAAAAAACTAAGTTCCCTATTGCCCTGAAAAGGGCATTTGGATGGGCATTGCCCTTAAAAGGGCATTTAGCTCTATTGCAGCCCAAACCCTAATCTAAAAAAAACCCACCCAATACACCCTTAAAAAAAAACTAACACTAACCCCCTGAAGATTGACTTCATCCAAGCCGGGCCTGAAGTCCTTAACGAAGCTGGGAGAAGTCTTCATCCAAGCCGGGCAGAAGAGGTCCTCCAGACGGCAGAAGTCTTCATCCAGACGGCATATTCTATCTTCATCCATCCGGCGCAGAGCGGGTCCATCTTCAAGACATCCGACGCGGAGCATCCTTTTCTGCCGACGGACTAACGACAAATAAAGGTACCTTTAAGTGATGTCATCCAAGATGGCATCCCTTAGATTCCGATTGGCTGATAGAATTCTATCAGCCAATTGGAATTAAGGCAGAAAAAATCCTATTGGCTGATGTTGTTTGTATTTTTTTTTTACAGGTAGGATTACTTTGGGACAATGCCCCGCAAAAGGCCCTTTTAAGGGCTATTGATAGTTTAGTTTAGGCTCGTTTTTTTTTGTTATTTTGGGGAGGCATTTTTTTATTTTGATAGGGCTATTAGATTAGGTGTAATTCGTTTAAATATCTGTAATTTGTTTTTTATTTTCTGTAATTTAGTGTTTTTTTGTACTTTAGCTAATTTAATTTATTTAATTGTATTTAATTTAGTTAATTTATTTAATTATAGTGTAGTGTTAGGTGTTATTTTAACATAGGTTAGGTTTTATTTTACAGGTACTTTTGTATTTATTTTAACTAGGTAGTTATTAAATAGTTAATAACTATTTAATAACTATTCTACCTAGTTAAAATAAATACAAACTTGCCTGTAAAATAAAAATAAATCCTAAACTAGATATAATGTAACTATTAGTTATATTGTAGCTAGCTTAGGGTTTATTTTATAGGTAGGTATTTAGTTTTAAATAGGAATAATTTAGTTAATGATATGAATATTTATTTAGATTTATTTAAATTATATTTAAATTAGGGGGTGTTAGGTTAGGTTTAGGGGGTTAATAACTTTAATATAATGGCGGCGATGTTAGGGGGTTAATAATATTAAAGTAGTGTTTGCGATGCGGGAGTGCGGCGGTTTAGGGGTTAATATGTTTATTATAGAGGCAGTGACGTTGGGGGCGGCAGATTAGGGGTTAATAAGTGTAGGTAGGTTGCAGCGACATTGGGGGAGGCAGATTAGGGGTTAATAAGTATGATACAGGTGGCGGCGGTGTCGGGGCGGCAGATTAGGGGTTAATAAGTGTAAGATTAGGGGTGTTTAGACTCGGGGTTCATGTTAGGGTGTTAGGCGTAAACATAAATTTTATTTCCCCATAGGAATCAATAGGGCTGCGTTAGTGAGTTTTACGCTGCTTTTTTTCAGCCGGCTCTCCCCTTTGATTTCTATGGGGAAATTGTGCACGAGCACGTTACACCAGCTCACCGCTGACTTAAGCAGCGCTGGTATTGAAGTGAGATTTGGAGCAAAATTTTGCTCTTCGCTCACTTCTTGTCTTAACGACGGGTTTCTGAAAACTCATAATACCAACGTTGCATGTAAGTGAGCGGTGAGAAAAAACTGCTCGTTAGCACCGCACCCCTGTTACCGCATAACTCGTAATCTAGGCATAAGATTCCAAGGAGGAGAAAACATTTTGATCACAGGCTTTATTCTAGATAACGCCTGAACAAAACTATGCACATCAGGAAGATTAGCAATTTTCCTGTGAAAAAGAACAGAGAGCGTAGAAATCTGACCTATTGAAAAACTGTCAGAAAGACCTTTCTGCAAGCCATCTTGAAAAAACTCAAGAATTCTAGGAATCCTAAAAGAATGCCAAAAATAATTATGAAGAGAATACCAAGACGTAAAGGATTGCCAAATCTTATAATAAATTCTTCTAGTAACCGTTTTCCTAGCCTGAGTATTAACAACAGACTCAGAAAAAACTCTCTGACGAAGAACTATTCATTCAATCTCCAAGCCATTAAGCTTAGAGATTTTAGGTCAGGATGGAAAACGAAACCTTGAGACAGATCTTTTCTTAAAGGAAGAGGCCAGGGCTGATAACTGGACATCTGAACCAGATCTGCAAACCAAACTCTTCAAGGCCATTTCAGAGCAAGAATAATGGATGCATTCTCTTGCCTGATCTTGGCAATAACTCTGGAGAAGTATAACAGAACCAGAGGAGGAAATGCATAAGCTAGCTGAAACGACCAAAGTATTCTCAAAGCATCTGTCTCCAGAGCCCTTGGATCCCTGAACCTAGAGAAATTCTGAGAAAGTTTGTTGTTTAACCTGGAAGCCATGAGATCTCTCTCTGGTAGGCCCCAAAGATTTACAATCTGACTGAATACATCTGGATTAAGAGACCATTCCCCTGGATGGATTGTCTGATGACTGAGAAAATCTGCATCCCAATTGTCCACTCCTCGAACATGAACAGCAGATATATGAAATAATGGATCTCTGCCTAATCCAGAATTCTCTGAACTTCCTTCAATTGTCAAGGAACTCCTGCTCCCCCCTGGTGGTTGATATAAGCCACAGCTGTAATATTGTCTGACAAAAACTGAAGGAACGATTTTATCCTTAAAGGGACAGTCTAGCCAAAATTAAACTTTAATAATTTAGATAGGGCATGCAATTTTTAACAACTTTCCAATTTACTTTTATCATCAAATTTCCTTTGCTTTTTTTGGGTAGGCACATATGCTAAATTTCTAAGACCTTGAAGGCTGCCTCTAATCTCAGGGCATTTTGAGTGTTTTTCACAGCTAGAGGGTGTTAGTTCATGTGCGCCATATAGATAACATTTTGCTCACACACGTGGAGTTACCTAGGAGTCAGCACTGATTAGCTAAAATGCATGTCTGTCAAACAAACTAAAATAAGGGGGCAGTCTGCAGAGGCTTAGGTACAAGGTAACCACAGAGCTAAAAAGTATATTAATATAACTGTGTTGGTTATGCAAAACTGGGGAATGGGTAATAAAGGGATTATCTATCTTTTTAAACAATAATAATTTTGGTGTTGACTGACCTTTTAACTGGGACCACAAAACAAGAGTCCTGTGAATTGTTCGAAGATGAAAAATGTTTATGAGCCTCATATGGAGCTGAGCAAAACGCACCGTATCTGATGCTGCCACCATCAAAACCTATTACTTCCATGCAGGAAGCTACTGAAGGGAAAGGCTGAGGGGGCTACTTATCAAGCCGTCTACTTTTCTGGCTTCGCCGGCCCAATACGTCCGCCTAAGCTCGCCTACCTTCGCCGCCGCGGACCTTGAATACGTTCGCCTAAGTTATCAAATAAAGCTGTCAAAAAGCCGCGGGGCGATGAGCAGCGCACTGTGACAGTTATCACTCATCCGATCTCGCTGCCCTTCGGCTTTTTCCCAGCTTTATTGCTAGCCTGTCACTAAGCACTCACACTAAACTACACTGTTCTACCCCCTATACCGGCGCCCCCGGAGGCCCCCGCAACTAAATAAAGTTACTAACCCCTAAACCGCCGCTCCTAGACCCCGCCGCAAGTCTTATAAATGTATTAACCCCTAAACCGCCGCTCCTAGACCCCGCCGCAAGTCTTATAAATGTATTAACCCCTAAACCGCCGCTCCCGGACACCGCTGCCACCTACATTATACCTAGTAACCCCTATCCTGCCCCCCTATACCGTCGCCCTCTATTATAAAATTATTAACCCCTATCCTGCTGATCCCGCACCTCTCCGCAACTAAATAAATAGTTTAACCCCTAAACCGCCGCTCCATGAACCCGCCGCAACCTATAATAAATTTATTAACCCCTATCCTGCCCCCCACTACGCCGCCGCCACTGTAATAAAATGATTAACCCCTAAACCTAAGTCTAACCCTAACCATAACGCCCCCCTAATTTAAATATTAATTAAATAAATCTAAATAAATTAACTCTTATTAACTAAATGAATCCTATTTAAAACTAAATACTTACCTTTAAAATAAACCCTAATATAGCTACAATATAAATAATAATTATATTCTAGCTATCTTAGGATTTATTTTTATTTTACAGGTAGCTTTCAATTTATTTTAACCATGTACAATAACTATTAAATAGTTATTAACTATTTAATAGCTTACCTAGCTAAAATAAAGAGAAATGTACCTGTGAAATAAATCCTAACCTAAGTTACAATTACACCTAACACTACACTTTACTTTAATAAATTATTCCTATTTAAAAATAAATACTTACCTGTAAAATAAACCCTAAGATAGCTACAATGTAATTAATAATTATATTATAGCTATCTTAGGATTTATATTTATTTTACAGGTAACTTTGTATTTATTTTAGCTAGTTAGAATAGTTATTAAATAGTTATTAACTATTTAATTACTACCTAGCTAAAAGAAATACAAAATTACCTGTAAAATAAATCCTAACTTAAGTTACAATTAAACCTAATACTACACTATCATTAAATTAACTAAATAAACTACCTACAAAGAACTACAATGAAATACAATTACATAAACTAACTAAAGTAAAAAAAATAAAAAAAGCTAAGTTACAAAAAATAAAAAATTAAGTTACAAACATGTTAAAAATATTACAACAATTTTAAGCTACTTACACCTAATCTAAGCCCCCTAATAAAATAACAAACCCCCCCAAAATAAAAAAAATCCCTACCCTATTCTAAATTACATAAATTTCAAAGCTCTTTTACCTTACCAGCCCTTAAAAGGGCCATTTGTGGGGGCATGCCCCAAAAAGTTCAGCTCTTTTGCCTGTAAAATAAAAATACAACCCCCCCCCCAACATTAAAACCCACCACCCACATACCCCTAATCTAACCCAAACCCCCCTTACAAAAACCTAACACTAATCCCCTGAAGATCATCCTACCTTGAGTCGTCTTCACTCAGCCGAGCCACCGATGGAACTGAAGAGGACATCCGTAGCGGAAGAAGTTAATCCTCCAAGCGGCGCTGAAGAAATCTTCCATCCGATGAAGTCATCATCCAGGCGGCGCTGAAGAAGTCTTCGATCCGGCCGATGTCATCTTCAAAGAGGCGCTGAAGAGGTCTTCTATCCGGGCGAAGTCATCTTCCAAGCCGGGTCTTCAATCTTCCTTCCGCCGACGCGGAACCACCTTCTTCACCGACGGACTACGACGAATGACGGCTCCTTTAAGGGACGTCATCCAAGATGGCGTCCCCTCAATTCCGATTGGCTGATAGGATTCTATCAGCCAATCGGAATTAAGGTATGAAAATCTGATTGGCTGATGGAATCAGCCAATCAGATTGAGCTCGCATTCTATTGGCTGTTCCGATCAGCCAATAGAATGCGAGCTCAATCTGATTGGCTGATTGGATCAGCCAATCGGATTGAACTTGAATCTGATTGGCTGATTCCATCAGCCAATCAGATTTTCCTACCTTAATTCCGATTGGCTGATAGAATCCTATCAGCCAATCGGAATTGAGGGGACGCCATCTTGGATGACGTCCCTTAAAGGAGCCGTCATTCGTCGTAGTCCGTCGGTGAAGAAGGTGGTTCCGCGTCGGCGGAAGGAAGATTGAAGACCCGGCTTGGAAGATGACTTCGCCCGGATAGAAGACCTCTTCAGCGCCTCTTTGAAGATGACATCGGCCGGATCGAAGACTTCTTCAGCGCCGCCTGGATGATGACTTCATCGGATGGAAGATTTCTTCAGCGCCGCTTGGAGGATTAACTTCTTCCGCTACGGATGTCCTCTTCAGTTCCATCGGTGGCTCGGCTGAGTGAAGACGACTCAAGGTAGGATGATCTTCAGGGGATTAGTGTTAGGTTTTTGTAAGGGGGGTTTGGGTTAGATTAGGGGTATGTGGGTGGTGGGTTTTAATGTTGGGGGGGGGGTTGTATTTTTATTTTACAGGCAAAAGAGCTGAACTTTTTGGGGCATGCCCCCACAAATGGCCCTTTTAAGGGCTGGTAAGGTAAAAGAGCTTTGAAATTTATGTAATTTAGAATAGGGTAGGGATTTTTTTTATTTTGGGGGGGTTTGTTATTTTATTAGGGGGCTTAGATTAGGTGTAAGTAGCTTAAAATTGTTGTAATATTTTTAACATGTTTGTAACTTAATTTTTTATTTTTTGTAACTTAGCTTTTTTTATTTTTTGTACTTTAGTTAGTTTATGTAATTGTATTTCATTGTAGTTCTTTGTAGGTAGTTTATTTAGTTAATTTAATGATAGTGTAGTATTAGGTTTAATTGTAACTTAAGTTAGGATTTATTTTACAGGTAATTTTGTATTTCTTTTAGCTAGGTAGTTATTAAATAGTTAATAACTATTTAATAACTATTCTAACTAGCTAAAATAAATACAAAGTTACCTGTAAAATAAATATAAATCCTAAGATAGCTATAATATAATTATTAATTACATTGTAGCTATCTTAGGGTTTATTTTACAGGTAAGTATTTATTTTTAAATAGGAATAATTTATTAAAGTATAGTGTAGTGTTAGGTGTAATTGTAACTTAGGTTAGGATTTATTTCACAGGTACATTTCTCTTTATTTTAGCTAGGTAAGCTATTAAATAGTTAATAACTATTTAATAGCTATTGTACATGGTTAAAATAAATTGAAAGGTACCTGTAAAATAAAAATAAATCCTAAGATAGCTAGAATATAATTATTATTTATATTGTAGCTATATTAGGGTTTATTTTAAAGGTAAGTATTTAGTTTTAAATAGGATTCATTTAGTTAATAAGAGTTAATTTATTTAGATTTATTTAATTAATATTTAAGTTAGGGGGCGTTAGGGTTAGGGTTAGGTTTAGGGGTTAATCATTTTATTACAGTGGCGGCGGCGTAGTGGGGGGCAGGATAGGGGTTAATAAATTTATTATAGGTGGCGACGGTGTAGGGGGGGCAGATTAGGGGTTAATAAATGTATTATAGGTGGCGACGGTGTAGGGGGGGCAGGATAGGGGTTAATACATTTAATATAGGTTGCGGCGGGTTCAGGGAGCGGCGGGTTAGGGGTTAATACATTTATTATAGTTGCGGTGGGCTCCGGGAGCGGCGGTTTAGGGGTTAATATGTATAGAGTAGCTTGCGGTGGGCTCCGGGAGCGGCGGTTTAGGGGGTAATAACTTTATTTAGTTGCGGCGGTGTAGGGGGGGTCAGATTAGTGGTGTTTAGACTCGGGGTACATGTTAGGGTGTTAGGTGTAGACAGCTCCCATAGGAATCAATGGGGTGTCTGTCAGCAGCGAACTTGTACTTTCGCTATGGTCAGACTCCCATTGATTCCTATGGGATCCGCCGCCTCCAGGCTGGCGCTTTGAAAACCAGGTACGCTGGGCCGTAAAAGTGCCGAGCGTACCTGCTAGTTTTTTGATAGCTAGCAAAAGTAGTGAGAATGTGCCGCACTTGTGTGCGGAACATCTGGAGTGACGCAAGAATCGATCTGTGTCGGACTGAGTCCAGCGGATCAAAGCTGACGTCACAAAATTCTACTTTTGCCGGTCTCGAGCCTTTGATAACTAAGGCGTATCAGCCTCGCCACAAATACGCTGCGGAATACGCAGCGTATTTGAGGTTGACGGCTTGATAACTACCCCCCTGAGCCTTAAGAATCAGACAAACAGACGTTCATTTTGAAATCCTTGTCTCTGTTAGAGACAATCTCATGGAGACTGAATCTATTTGAAATCCCAGAAAAGTCACCTTTGACTGAGGAATCAAAGAACTTTTTGGCAAACATATTTCAACCATGAAGCTGAAGAAATTACAACATTTGGTTGACATGAGATTCTGCTAAGAGTATAGATGGAGCTTGAACCAAGATATTGTCCTCAAAGGGGAAAACAGAAATCCCCTGAAACCCAATTACTGAAATCAAAGCAACCAGAACATTTATAAAGATTCTTGGTGCCATGGCCAGACTGAATGGAAGAGCCACAAACTGATACTGTTTGTCCAGAAAGGCAAACCTCAGAAACCTGTGATGATCCAAAAGAATAGGAACATGCAGATAGACAAGGATGACCTTGACAAATAAAAGGCAGGATAGTCCCGATGGTTTCCATTTTGAAAGTTGGAATTCTGACAAATTTGTTAAAAAATCTTTCAATCTTGAACAGGCCAAAAAGTTCCCTCTTTCTTGGGAACTATAAAGAGATTTGAGTAAAATGCCTTCCTCTGTTCTAAATGAGGAACTGGGACTATAAACCCCATAGATTATAGATCTGAAACACATTAAAGAAAAGCCTGAGCTTTTACCGTGTTCCTTGGCAACCTTAAAAGAAAAAAAATGTCTCTGAGAGCCTTTGAATTGTAGCCTATTAGATACTCATGAGACACAATTTTCCGAGCCCAAGGGTCTTTAACTGAGCAAAACCATGCATCCTGAAAATGCATCAACCTACTCCCTACCAGATATACTGGACTGGGGCCGCACCTTCATGCTGGCTTACAAGTAGGGGTGGAATTTTTTAACTGCTTTGACTTGTGCCAATTGACACCAGGCCTCTAGGGCTTACTTGAGCTGATTTAATTTGGAAAATAGACAGATTATTTTTGCTCCTTGTTCTAATGAAAGGAACAAAATTGACAAAAAGTTTTAAATTTACTCTTAAACTTCTTGTCTTGTGGAAGAAACGTAATTTTGCCACCAGTAGTTGCTACAATTATATTGTCCAGCTCAGTCCCAAAAAGTCTATTACCTTGAAAAGGAATAGAAAGTAATTTATTCTTAGAAGCTGCATCAGCAGACCAAGACTTAAGCCATAAAGCATGTCTGGCAACAACCGAAAGAACCAATTCTTAGAGCTAATTCTAATAATATCAAGAATAGAATCATCCACAAAAGCATTAGCACATTTAAGTATCTATAAAAGCTCTAGCAATTTATCTCTGTCCGAGTCATTTAGAACTTGAACAGAGAGATTCTCTAACCATTTGGAGAAAACATCAGCAATATCAACAGTATGTTTAAAAATATAACCGGAAGGGAGATAACATTTTCTTAAAGAGGAATCAAGCATCCTTTCTTTAAAGGATTTAAATTTCCATAGGAAGAGTAGTTTTTTTAAGCTAAGGCAGAAATAGCATCATCTACATTAGGGACATTATCAAAATGCTCATATTTAGCAGACTGAAAAGAATACATTTTCTTAAATCTGGGAGGAGGACTAAAAATACTTAAAGGCTTAAGCCAATCCCTAGCCCAGAATTTAGAGACAGTCATAGGAACAGGACAAAATTCAAACAATTAATCCTGATATTTAAAATAAGTATCTAGTAACCCAGTGACATATGATCGACATTATAAGGATCCCCTTAAACGTATAGCTTAGAGTTAGCAAATAACCGTAACACCGGGTGGTAACCATGGTTACACAACAAACAAAGGAGGTACGCATAGTGGGCTGCACTTCAGCTTACGATGACAGTAAACATTCATGGATAAGGGTAACACCAGTAAGATACTTTAAACATTCATGGATAAGGGTAACACCAGTAAGATACTTCACATTTATTTGTCATGCAAAATCTTGTTGATATATTACATTTTTGTTTATACAATGTTTTAAGTAAGATGTATAGAACATTGTTTAGCGCCACACCACCGGAAGTGACAGATGTACACTTCCAGTTTCACGAGACACTGAAACACAGGCTAGCGTTCCAATACAGTTTGGCGCCACTTGTATGGGAATGAGGTATGCACTGTGTTGGATGTATTTTGATCACAGAGTGCTTTACACTTGTGTTTGTCATGCTGATGAAGGGGATTCTATCCTCGAAAAAGTTCCAATAAATTCTTATTTTAGTTTGTGAAAGACCTGTGAGTGCAATTGTTTGTTACTATATTGAGCCATATTTTTGCACCCAGGCAGCTGGAATCTGGTGGGTTGGTCTGAAGACTGGATTACTCTCTCTCTCTCTCTCTCTCTATATATATATATATATATATATATATATATATATATATATATATATATATATATATATATATATATATATATATATATATACACAGTATATATCATACATTTTACTATGTACTAAGTGCCCAGTCCATAGCTATGAGTGTCCCATAGTAAAAAAAAAATAATACTTACCTTTAGACATTCGCCAACTGAAAGCAGACAGCCAAACCAGTATTGAAACATTTCAGCAGAGGTAATGGAATAGGAGTATAATGTTGATCTGTAAAGGGAGGCAGAAGATTAATCCCTGCAACCAAATTTACAGAGAGCCTATGAAAAGATTTCCCAGAGGCGAAAACAGGGTGTCATGAGGCAGTACTCCCTTTACTTCCCTCTGACAAGCACTGTACTCTGAGGGGAACCGGGCTCCAATATGCTCTGAAGCACCTTTCACTGAAGAATCAAGCACATCATGCTTCAACCACCTCTTAAGGAGGCAAAGGGATGTGGACTCTCGCCACCTATAGTTCCGGTTCCATTGCAGGATCATGGAACAGGGTTCTATTTAAATCTGTTCATTGTCCTGAAAAAGGAGGGAACTTTCAGACCAATATTAGACATGAAGACACTGAACAAACATAAGGGTTCCATCCTTCAAAATGGAGACCATCAGATCTATTCTTCCACTGGTCCTTCCGGGTCAGTTTATGTCTACAATAGATTTGAAGGATGCATACCTTCACATCCCTATTCATCGTGAGCATCATCAGTTCCTAAGATTTGCTTTTCTGGACAAGAATTACCTGTTCACTGCTCTTCCGTTTGGGTTAGCTACTGTTCCCAGAATTTTTACTAAGCTGCTGGGAACTCTTCTTCCTGTGATCAGGGCCTAGGGGGTAGCTGTGGCTTCATACCTGTACAATATCTTGGTTCAAACACCATCTTTACCTTTAGCGACTGCTCGCATAGAGCAGTTACTTTGGTTTCTTTGCAGGCATGGTCAACATCACAAAGCGTTCTCTCAAGCCCCAAACAAGTGTGTGTTTTTTTAAGGGTTATAATAGATGCGGTAGAGATGAAGATAATTCTAACAGATCAACGCAAACTCAAGCTTCAGTCGGCTTGCCGCAATCTTCAGTTTGTTCCTTTGCCTTCAGTGGCACAGTAAATGGAGCTAGTGAGTCTCATGGTGGCTGCTTCAGATCCAATTCCATTTGCGCAGTTTCAGCTGAGACCTCTACAACCTTGAATGCTAAGACAGTGGAATGGAGATCACTCCGATCTGTCTCAGTTAGTGACCTTGAATCCTCTTACCAGACAGTTGCTGTCTTGGTGGATTCCTCCTCACGAATTATCTTTGGGCATGAGTTTTCACTGTTTAATGTGGGAAATAGTCAACATAAAAGTCCAGAGCAAAAAAAGCAATACTAAGGCGTTTGAATGTTTCTCCTTTGAATAATTGGCATAGCCAAATAAACCGCTTCTAGCATCAAGCTTTGGGCTCAGTATTGCTTTTTTTTACTGCTTAACCACTCTGAAGCCTCTTGTTCTAACCATGTCTGATTGGTGCAGACCGCCTGAGAAATATACTCACTCCCACCTCCTAAGCCGATTGCAGGCACGGAGCATACTGACGTCAGTGATCCAGGAACCCATGAGGGGGACATCATGCCCACGGTGGAGGAGGATCCAAACAGCCTACTTGGGACATTACCTGCGGACGAGACTTGAGGGCTTCCTCGCCTGATAGACTTTGTTGGCAGAAGTTGTCCTACTTGACAAGTTTCTAGTTCCGGAAGGATATAGGAGGGAGACGTCGCAGCATAGCTTACAGCCATTGTGAATTTTCTGCACCAACTTATGGTGAAAAGATAAGTACTAAACTTACCAACTGTACTTTTGGGACTAAGCCTAAGCACCCAGAGACACCCTCATAGCCTTTGCACTGGATACTCAGACTATAAAAGGACTTCCAATTTGAAGGACTTTTTTGGCATGGGACTATTGTTTTTGAGTACTTTTCCAAAAACATAACTATTACGTTACTCTGGAGGCTAAAACACCATATACTCTCTTATCATTGTAAATTTGCATGCTTGTTTTCTTTTTACAAATGAGAAATAATCAGCATGGATGCCAGTCTGTTCGGTTAGGGGGTGGTAGTCTGGGGTTCACTGAGAGCTCCTGGAACTTGGTCTCCTCAGGAGAAGTCTTTTCCCATGAATGACCTAGAACTCAGGCAAATTCTCAACGCCTTACAAGCATGGCCTAGCCTAGTTTTGTTCCTTTTTTCACTTCCAAGAGGACAATCTTACAGTGGCGTACATAAATCATCAGGGGGGAGGGAAACAAGGAGTTCCCCTAGCAATGAAGGAGGTAACTTGAATTATTTTATGGGCGGAAATGCATCAATGCACCATTTCAGCCATCCACATCCCAGGTGTGGAGAACTGGGAAGCAGATTATCTGAGTTGACAAGCTCTGAATCGGGAGTTTTTTTTATCTCCTTCTGTCCAGAGATAGATCTCATGGCGTCCTGTCTAAATCATAAGCTTCCAGACGGAACTGATAGCTGTCTTGATGGCTCTGTGTCGTTATCGTCTGGTTTATCCATTGCCTGTGATTGTCCTGATCCTGTAAGTAGTCACACGGATCAAGCAGGAAACCGTATAATCTATTCTCATAGCCCCAGTGTGGCCTCACAAGACTTAGTATAGATGTCCAGTGCTCCTCCCTGGCAACTTTCTCAAAAAACAGATCTTCTCAGTCAGGCCCATTCTATTATCAAAACCTGCAGTCTCTCAATTAAAGGGACAGTCTAGGTTAAAATAAACTTTCATGATTCAGATAGAGCATGTAATTTTAAACAATTTTCCAATTTACTTTTATCACCAATTTTGCTTTGTTCTCTTGGTATTCTTAGTTGAAAGCTTAACCTATGATGTTCATATGCTAATTTCTTAGACCTTTCAGAATGCATTTTAACAGTTTTTCACCACAAGAGGGTGTTAGTTCATGTATTTCATATAGATAACACTGTGCTCGCGCACGAGAAGTTATCTGGGAGCAGGCACTGATTGGCTAGACTGCAAGTCTGTCAAAATAACTGAAAAAAGGGGCAGTTTGCAGAGGCTTAGATACAAGATAATCACAGAGGTTTAAAGTATATTATTATAACTGTGTTGGTTATGCAAAACTAGGAAATGGGTAATAAAGGGATTATCTATCTTTTAAAACAATAAAAATTCTGGTGTAGACTGTCCCTTTAAACTGCTTGGAGGTTTCTCTGACTCAGTTATTGACACTTTGATCAAGGCACGCAAACTGATCACTAGGAAAATTTACCATAAGGTGTGGAAGGTGTTTTTGTTGTTGTTGTGGTTCAGAACAGGGTTTCTCTTGGTATTCGGTGAGAATTCCTCAGATTCTTCAATTCCTTAAGGAGGGTCTGGAAAAGGGCTTATCATGCGGCTTCTTAAATGGTCAGAACTCTGCTCTGTTATATAGGAAGTTAGCTTATTTGCTGGATATTAAATCTTTGGTACAGACGTTGAGAAGGATCAAGCCAGTAGTCAAGCCCATTGCTCATCCTTGGAGCCTTAATTTGGTTCTTAGAGTTTTACAACATCCTCATTTTGAACCAATGCATTCTTTAGACATAAAGATGCTGACTGAAGGTGTTTTTAGTAGCAATCTCTTCATGTCATTTCTTCTTTTTGTCCTAACCCCAGTATTTCTAAGGAAAGGCTTTTGCATAATTTAGATGTGGTTAGGGCACTAACATTTTATCTACAAGTGAATAAGGATTTTCGTCAGTCTTCCAGTTTGTTTCTAGGTTTTTATGATAACTGTAAGGGCCAGAAGGCTACGGCAGTATCTTTATCTTTTTGGTTACGAAGTTTGATTCATGAAGCTTACTTGGTGGCGTGTCAACAACCGCCTTCAGGAATTACTGCTCATTCTACTTGCTCAGTGTTCACTTCCTGGGCTTTCAAAACGAGACTTCTGAAGAACAAATCTGCGACTTGGTCATCCCTGCATACATTTACTAAATTTTATAATTTCAATGTTTTTGCCTCAGTAGACGCCGTTTTTTGAAGAAAAGTTCTTCAGGCAGTGGTTTCTAGTAGATAGGTGCCTGCCTTACTGTTGTCCCACCCAGTTTTTGTGGATACCACAGCTTGGGTATTGTTTCTCAAGAGTATAGATTTGTGGACTCTCACTGCCATTAGAAAGAAAAACGAAATTTATGCTTACCTGATAAATGTGTTTATTTCCGGGCATGGAGAGTCCACTTCCCTTACCCATAACCCCCAGTAATTCGGCCAAAGGGAAACGGAAAAAGAAGATAACACAAGGGTTTAGAGTTGCCTGAGGACTAGACAAAAAAACTGCAGTCTTAAATAGAATAAGGGCGGGTGGACTCTCCATCCCCAGTAAGAAATTTATCAGGTAAGCATAAATTTTGTTTTCTTTCCTATGGCGTGGAGAGTCCACAAAACATTCTAATTACTAGTGGGAACCAATACCCAAGCTAGAGGACACAGAATGAATAGGGAGGGAGAACAAGACAGGCAGACCTAAACTGAAAGCACTGACGCTTAATGAACTTTTCTCCCAAAAGAAGCCTCAGCTGAGGTAAAAGTATCAACATTTGTAGAATTTGGAAAAAGTATGTATGGAAGGACCAAGTGGCTGCCTTACAAATTTGCTCCACAGAAGCTTCATTTTTGAAAGCCCATGAAGAAGAAACAGCTCTGGTGGAATGAGCCATAATTCTCTCAGGAGGCTGTTGTCCACTGTCCAGCTGTCTCATAAGATAGCCGGATCACACTTCTCAACCAGAGAGAAAGAGTGGTAGAAGTGGCCTTCTGACGCCTATGCTGACAAGAGAAAACAACAAACATGGCAGAAGTCTGCAGAAAATCTTTAGTTGCTTGAAGATAAAATTTAAAAGCACGCACAACATCCAAGTTATGCAAAAGGCGTTCCTTATGGGAAGACGGGTTAGGACAAAAAAAAAACAGAAACCCCAGCTTAGTACGAAGGACCGCCTTATCAGCATGAAAAATAAGGTAAGGGGAATCACACTGCAGAACCGAAAGATTGGAAAATCTGTGAGCAGAAGAAATAGCAAGAAGAAGCAAAACCTTCCAAAATAGTAAATTAATATTAACACAATGCATCGGCTCAAACGGAGCCTGTTCCAAATTTCAAGAACAATGTTAAGGCTCCAATGGGAAGCAACAGATTTAAACACAGGCCTGATTCTGACCAAGGCCTGAACAAAAGACTGAACATCTGGCAGAACTGACAGTGCAGAAATCTGACCCTTCAAAGTACTGACTGACAAACCCTTCTCCAGGGCCTCCTGAAGAAAAGCCAATATTCAAAGAACCCTCACTTTGTTCTAAGAAAAACCCTTTAAATCACACCAATGAAGGTATTTACACCATACGCTATGGTAAATTCTGTGAGTAACCGGTTTACGAGCCTGAAGCATAGTATCTATGACTTTCTCAGAGAAGTCACGTCTAGCCAAACTTAGACGTTCAATCTCCAAGCTGTCAGTTTCAGAGAAACCAGATTTAGATGAAGAAAGGGACCCTGAAGCAGAAGGTCCTTCCTGAAAGGTATCCTCCATGGTGGGAGAGATGACATTCTCACCAGATCCGTGAACAAGATCCTGCAAAGTCATGCAGGAGCTATTAGAATCACAGAAGCTCTCTCCTGTTTGATGCAAGCAATTACTCGTGGGAGCAACACAAATGGAGGAAACAGGTATGCTAGATTGAAGCTCCAAAGAACCACTAGAGCATCTATCAAAACGGCTTGAGGATCTCTAGACCTTGAACTGTAATTTCCATACCATCAAATTTAATAATTTGATTTCCTGACGGAAAAAAACGAATCTTAAGGTCTGGCCTAAATGAAAGTGACCAAGGTTGGCAACTGGACATCCGAACAAGAACCATATACCAGGCCAGGTCATCAAAAAGTTGAAGTCCCTTAAAGCCCCTGGACCTGACGGCTTTACAGCTATTTTCTATAAGACATATCAGCAAGAACTCGTCCCTATGCTTACCAGATTCTTTAACAAGGCAATGTCCATAGGGAAATTTGACAGGGAATTTTTAGAGGCCTATATCATTACTATCCCTAAACCCAACAAAGACCCAACCCTATGCTCTAATTATCGACCCATTTCGCTCATCAACACCGATGTTAAGATCTACGCCAAAATCCTCGCTAACCGATTAGCAAAATTGCTCCCGACACTTATAGATCCGGACCAAGTTGGTTTTATTCCGGGGAGAGAGGGCCCAGACAACACCAGGAGGCTCCTCGACATCCTCCTAGAAGCCAAGAGACTGGATAGGCCACTCGCGGTGCTTTCTCTTGATGCTGAGAAGGCCTTTGACCGCGTCAGATGGGAGTACCTCTGGCGGGTCTTAGAGAACTTTCAGTTCCCCGATCAAATCATACACGCAGTTAAGGCCTTATACTCCTCCCCAATTGCCTCAGTAAGAGGATTGGGATTCGATCCCACCCCCTTTTCTATCTCCAATGGCACCCGACAGGGTTGCCCCCTGTCTCAGATTCTGTTTGCGCTAGCCATGGAATCCTTGGCCGCGGCAATTAGGGCAGATAAAGAGATAACGGGAATTACCCTGCACGGTACGGTCCATAAAGTAGCCCTATTTGCCGATGACACTACCCTGTTCCTCTCCAGACCCCTGAGAGATGTCCCGAGACTCCTTTCCCTCCTCGAGGCGTTTAGTACCATGTCGTACTATAAGTTAAATCACTCAAAATCGGAATTATTTACCTCTGGATTCCCTGAAGAGGTCTCCAGAAGCCTATGCGAAAAATACAAGTTTATCCCTAGCAATAGGTTTATCTCCCACCTCGGAGTCAAATTGTCTGACTCTCTCCCCCAAATTATCAATGATAACTTCAAACCCCTATTAGCCGAGCTCCGGTCCCTGCCTACGAGATGGAATTTCAAATGTGTCTCCTGGTTGGGCCGCATAGCGGCTCTAAAGATGAGCTACCTTCCTAAATTTACATATGCCCTTCGCTGTCTCCCCATTAGGGTTCCCAGAACCCTTCTTATACAGTTCCAGAGCGCCTGTACCAGGTACATTTGGCAGGGCAAAACCCCTAGAGTCGCCCATAACATTCTGCAATACCCTAGAATGCACGGTGGTGTGGCTTCCCCCTCCATTTTTAGGTATGCAGATGCTGCCATGCTCACCCACATCTCCCAATGGGGAGTTAAGGAGTCAGATTGCAAGTGGAGGACAATTGAACAAGCCTCCTTACCACACAATCTTGCCCTGAGGGATCTTATATGGTCACCACCCCACTGTAGAAGGAACCTAGGCGCCACAAACCCGATTATTCGGGAATGTCTGTTCGCCTGGGACCGCTTACGACATAATCCTAAGGTGGCTCCCCATCCGTCTCCAATTTCTTCCATGGCCGGCCTCTTGTCAGGTCTACCTGACTCACACCCGATTGCTTGGGCTAGAATGAATATCACAAGAGTGTCGGACCTTTGGTCTACTTCTCCTCAAGTAACCTTCACCCCCTTTAACCAACTTAATGTATCCCCGTCCACCACGCCGTATCTGAAGTTTGAACACTCAAGGGTCATTAGCCTCCTGTCCAGATGGGGTTTTAAACCCTCTTTGTCAAGGCAACTCACCATTTGGGAAGCTAGATGGCAACAGGGGCTCAGGCTGCGCAAACCACTATCCTTACACTATACCCTCATGGAGGGTGCTGCCCCAGCTGATAAAGCCCAACATATCTTAAAATGGGAACGGAGGTTAGACTTCACGAAGCCCCCCGAGGAGTGGCAACGCACGCTCCTATTGACAAAGAAAACCCTTCATTGCATTACCATCCTAGAAACCTACATAAAAGTACTCACACATTGGTATTATGTCCCAGCCCGACTCGCGAAAATTTTCCCTGGGGCCTCCCCCACCTGCTGGAGAGACTGCTCGCATATAGGTGACATGATCCACATTTGGTGGAGTTGCCCCAGACTCAAGCCCATATGGCATACATGCTTTTCTACTCTAGTCAGTTTAGGTATCAATCTACCCAGAACACCCGAGACGGCCCTTTTCCACCTAGGCACATGTAAACTCCCCAAACATCAGGGCTCCCTTAGCGTCTATCTCCTGTCAGCAATTAAACTCAACATAGCGCGAGCTGGGAAACGATCCCTTCCCCCGGCCTGGTCAGACATCATATCTACTATGGCCTACATGTACTGCATGGAAAAACATAATTTATGTAAGAACTTACCTGATAAATTCATTTCTTTCATATTAGCAAGAGTCCATGAGCTAGTGACATATGGGATATACATTCCTACCAGGAGGGGCAAAGTTTCCCAAACCTCAAAATGCCTATAAATACACCCCTCACCACACCCACAAATCAGTTTAACGAATAGCCAAGAAGTGGGGTGATAAGAAAAAAGTGCGAAAGCATAAAAAATAAGGAATTGGAATAATTGTGCTTTATACAAAAAAATCATAACCACCACAAAAAAGGGTGGGCCTCATGGACTCTTGCTAATATGAAAGAAATGAATTTATCAGGTAAGTTCTTACATAAATTATGTTTTCTTTCATGTAATTAGCAAGAGTCCATGAGCTAGTGACGTATGGGATAATGACTACCCAAGATGTGGATCTTTCCACGCAAGAGTCACTAGAGAGGGAGGGATAAAATAAAGACAGCCAATTCCGCTGAAAAATAATCCCCACCCAAAATAAAGGTTAAATGAAAAAACTGAAATTATAAGCAGAAGATTCAAACTGAAACAGCTGCCTGAAGTACTTTTCTACCAAAAACAGCTTCAGAAGAAGAAAACACATCAAAATGGTAGAATTTAGTAAAAGTATGCAAAGAAGACCAAGTTGCTGCTTTGCAAATCTGATCAACCGAAGCATCATTCCTAAACGCCCAGGAAGTAGAAACTGACCTAGTAGAATGAGCTGTAATCCTTTGAGGCAGAGTTTTACCCGACTCGACATAAGCATGATGAATTAAAGATTTCAACCAAGATGCCAAAGAAATGGCAGAGACCTTCTGACCTTTCCTAGAACCAGAAAAGATAACAAATAGACTAGAAGCCTTTCGGAAATTCTTAGTAGCTTCAACATAATATTTCAAAGCTCTAACTACATCCAAAGAATGCAATGATCTCTCCTTAGAATTCTTAGGATTAGGACACAATGAAGGAACCACAATTTCTCTACTAATGTTGTTAGAATTCACAACCTTAGGTAAAAATTTAAAAGAAGTTTGCAAGACCGCCTTATCCTGATGAAAAATCAGAAAGGAGACTCACAAGAAAGAGCAGATAATTCAGAAACTCGTCTGGCAGAAGAGATGGCCAAAAGGAACAAAACTTTCCAAGAAAGTAATTTGATGTCCAATGAATGCATAGGTTCAAACGGAGGAGCTTGAAGAGCCCCCAGAACCAAATTGTAATGTCAAGCAGGCGGAAACCTTACAGGTTAGGGAATAAGATCGCACTTGCAGACTTAATGTAGAATAGGAATGTATCACCAGTGTATACAGGGTATTAACAGCATAGACTGTTTATGATAGGTGAGATAGGTTTAATCTTGTTTTAAGAAAAGAAGGTAGAATATAAGTCTCTTTCTAAGTATGTAATCAAAAAATGAAAGAGGACACCAGTATTTAACTTGACACAAGTGGATTCAGATAAGGAAGTCAGTTCAAATCATATAAGATGCATAATTCTCAGTATAGGAACCCGGAGTGCAATACTCAGGATCAGTATGTAAATGCAGCGTGAGAGTTATACTGGTAACACACAGACGAATCACCTATCACACAGTGGTTGCAGAGAGGAGACTCAATCAAAACCGCAGGTAAGCAGGGAACCTGTCTCTCAAACGGAGCAGCTGGAATCTGTGACCGCTATAGAGCGGAGTTACGTGCAGCAGAGGGAGGAACATAGGTACTGATTGACAGCGGCTTGCGCTGTGGAAATCCGATGATCCTATGTAGGAGGCGGAACTGAGGATGATTGACAGCGGCTTGTTACCTGAGGCTCCGGTGCCGGTTAACGGCTACAGTGGTGGTATAGCGAGTATCAGCAAGTCGGTGTAATTGATCTTGCACTGAAACAAGAGAGATCAATTGCCTGATGTAGTAGAGGCTCTAAGCAAGATCTGAATGTAGGTGTAGGGAGAGCTGTGGATAGCTCGTATTGGCAGAGAAAGTTGCTTGATGGAAACAAGGTTTAATTCCTTTAGGGAAAAGCAACTATTCCGTTATTGTAATCCACTGTTCTGAATGATGAGAAACACAGTTAGAATAAAGGTCTTATTTGTAATCCAAACATAGGCTTAAAGGTAATCTCAGGAGCGAGTTAGCAGTGTTGCTGCTAGCTGCATTCAAGTTTAATTACTAAGCACCTGTTTGCAGTCAGGTGACGACTTAAGAACAGGTAGGATGTTCAGTAACAAGGAGAGAGAGAAAAGGTGGCCTGGAATCCTTACATACGCCCCCCCTCAAGGAAGCCGATCCTCAGCTTGATGTTTAGGACGGTGCGGATAGCGTCTGTGGAAGCGGGATACTAGGCGTGGGGCGTCAACATGGTTATAAGGTTCCCAGGTGTCATCATCCGGAGAGTATCCTTTCCATCTAACCAGGTATTGTAGTTGCCCATTACATACTCTGGAGTTCAGAAGGTCTTGCACCTCAAAGGAATCCGAAAGTAACGGTGTGGTAGCAGGGGGCAAAATACTAGAGGTAGGGGTTGAATCAGTGGCTGGTTTCAACAGAGAGACATGAAAAGTTGGATGTACAGGTATAGATGATGGCAGGTCCAAGGTGACCGCATTGCTGTTCACAACACGAGTAATGAGAAATGGACCGATAAATAACCCAGAGAGTTTCTTACAAGGAACTGCTAATTTGATATGTTTCTTGGAAAGCCAAACCCTGTCCCCAACTGCATAGGTAGGAGCAGGTCGGCGGTGTGAATCGTAGTTTTTCTTCTGTGAGGATTGGGCATTTAGGATATTCCGTTTTAGGAAGTGGAAATTCTCTGCAATGGTTTGTAAGAGGTCATCGACTATCGGGGAGTCGACAGTTTGCGTCTCCTCTAATCTGAAGTTGGGATGGAAGGCGTAGTTGGCAAAGAAGGGTGATAGATTAGTTGAACTGTTTGCAGCATTGTTATAAGCAAACTCAGCCATGTATAGATAACGAGCCCAGTCAGTTTGCTGATAAGAACAATAACAGCGTAGATACTGTTCCAGCCATTGATTTAGTCTCTCGGTCTGACCGTTGCTTTGTGGGTGAAAAGCGGTACTCAGACGATGGTCAATTTGTAGATGTAGAGTAAGATGTTTCCAAAACTTTGAGGTAAATTGGGTGCCTCTGTCCGTTATTATGACAGTTGGAAGACCATGATATCTGACGACTGAATTCAGGAACAGTTGAGCTGTTTCATAGGAGGTAGGAAGTTTATGATAGGGAATAAATATCACCATTTTAGTTAGGATATCCGTGATGACAAGAATGGTATTAAATCCAGTGCTTAATGGTAGTTCCACTAAGAAGTCCATGCCAATGTGAAGCCATGGCCTGTTCGGAATTTTGCTCGGCATAAGTGCACCCGTAGGGTTTGTTCCTATCTTTTTTAGAAGTGATACAGATGGTACAATCTTTTATGTAAGCCTTTACTGTGGACATCATGTTTGGCCACCAATAAGATCTGTCGAGCAATTTTTTTGTTTTGTTTATGCCAGGATGTCCCAATAGGGGAGGATTATGATGTTGTCGAATAACGTCCATCCTGAGGACTTCTGGTACATATATTTGCCTTCCATGGAAGTACAAGTTGTTCCGGTAGGTAACTTGATTGTACGGAATTTCAGCGTCAGAGAGCAGGGATTGTTGTATCCGTGAGACAAAAGTAGGTAGAAGCCCTAGGAATCTATCAGGCGGTAAGATTGAGGTAGGTTCTCGTGTATTCAGTGGCCTCGGATCTCTCCTGGAGAGGGCATCAGCCTTACCATTCTTATTGCCCGGTCTGTAGATTATTTGAAAATTGAATCTGGTGAAGTATAGGCTCCAACGGACTTGTCTACCTGAGAGTGTTTTGTTTGTTTGCAGAAACTCAAGATTACGGTGATCAGTATAGATCAGAATGGGAAGGGTTGTGCCCTCCAACAGGTGTCTCCAGTTCTCAAAAGCTCTTTTAATAGCTAGTAACTCTTTGTCCCCGATTGAGTAATTCATTTCTGCTGGAGAGAGTAACTTAGAGTAAAATGCTACAGGATGGAGAAGTTGTTTAAGATCTTTCCGTTGTGATAAAACTGCCCCAATAGCATAGTCAGAGGAATCAACTTCAAGAGTGAACTGCAAAGAGGGGTCTGGAAACTGTAATATGGGAGCAGAAGTAAAGGAGTCTTTGAGTGAATGGAATGCTTGCGAGGCAGCATCATTCCAAATGAAAGGAACCGAAACACTAGTAAGTGCGGTAAGAGGTTTAACCTTATGTGAGAAGTTCCTAATAAACTTTCTATAGTAATTGCTGAATCCAAGGAAACGTTGTAAATCCTTCCTGTTGGTAGGTTGTGGCCAGGATTTCACTGACTCGACTTTGTTCTCTTGCATCTTGATGCCTTCAGGTCCAATGGTGTAACCGAGAAATTCAATCTCAGAGGTATGGAAGACACATTTCTCCAATTTAGCATAAAGCCGATGAACTTGGAGACGGGAGAGAATCCATCTCACATGTTTAATATGTTCATCTATATTTTTGGAGTAGATGAGTATGTCATCCAGGTACACTATGACGCAAACATCAAGTAAATCATGGAAGATGTCATTCACAAAGTACTGGAACGTTGCAGGCGCGTTAGTGAGACCAAATGGCATAACCAGATACTCAAATAGACCGTAACGGGTTCGAAAAGCGGTTAACCACTCGTCGCCCTCCCTGATTCTGACAAGGTTGTAAGCCCCTCTTAGGTTGAGTTTCGTGAAAATAGTTGCATGTTGCATATCGGTTCTTGACGGTAATCTTATTTAGTTCCCTAAAATCGATAATAGGGCGTAAAGATTGATCCTTATTTCTAACAAAGAAAAATCCAGAGGCAGCAGAAGAAACAGAGGGACGAATAAAACTCTTTTTTAGATTATCATCCAGATAGGTCTTCAGGTGGACAAGTTCCGGTTCTGACAATGGATAGAGATGACCAAATGGTGGAGACAAGCCTGGTTTTATATCGATAGGACAGTCATAAGGGCGATGTGGGGGAAGTGTCTCCGCTTCCTTCTTGCTGAACACATCAGAGAATTCCAAGTAGACTTCGGGTATTTGAGGAGTTTCGGATAAGAGAAGTAATGAACCATGTTGGAAACAGGTCTGCTTGCAATAAGGTGAATCAAAATGCACTCGTAAAGAACTCCATGTGATGTGTGGTTCATGTAACTGGAGCCAACGTAAGCCTAGGACAATGGGGAAGAGAGGTGATGTGATAACATCAAAAGTGATGTATTCTTGATGTAACCCAATCGTAGTGACAAGGATAGGAATGGTATGATGCGTGATAGGACCAGATGAAATATCAGAACGATCAACAACTTTAATAGAAGCAGGAGACAATTTTTTTGCAGAGTGGTATTTTATTTTTCAATACAATGGAAGCATCAATGTAATTTTCTTGTGCTCCAGTGTCAATTATTGCCTCTATCTTCGTATGTCGGTTGTCCCACTGTAAAGAGAGAGGTAAAAGACAGTGAACCGGAGAATCACGCAATATCAGTGAGCTTAAGCAAGAATGTGACTTACTGTTTTTGTTCTTGTGTAGTGACGTACAGTCACGGATTGAGTGGGAGGGTGAACCACAGTACATGCATAAGCCACGGGACTTTCTCCTGAATCTTTCCTCCGAAGATAGTGGGCCTCTGAATACACCTATGTCCATAGGTTCAGCTTTACTGGAAGTAGGATGAACAGGACCATGGTTCAACATGGCAGGTCTTCTAGCGTTAGGTTCAACATATTGGCGTTCAGATTTTCTTTCTCTGAGATGACGATCAAGCTGCATAGAAAGTCTGATGAGACCTTCCAAGGTATCTGGGAGCTCAGTGCGAGCTAATTCATCTTTGACTTGCTCCGCCAGGCCTAGGCGAAATTGATTTTTTAATGCAACGGTGTTCCATTGGCTATCGGTTGCATATTGCTTAAAATCAGTGATGTAAGATTCCACAGGCCTGTTACCTTGTTTTAGCTTTCGGAGTTTTGTCTCCGCTGTGAGCTGTACATTCGAGTCGGAGTACAGCTCATCCATAACAGCAAGAAATGATTGCAGGGAGGAGAGAATCGAACTGTTAGTTTCAAAGAGGGTATCAGCCCATTTACGGGGTTCTCCTCGCAGATAGGAGATCATAGTTAGAACCTTCACTCTATCATTTGGATAGGTGACAGGTTTTAGAGTGAAAGTCAGAAGGCAAGCATTTCTATACTGCCTATATAAAGCTCTATCCCCATAGAAAGGTTCAGGAGAGGAAATAAAAGGTTCAATTGAGGAATCAGGTGTATGAGGTTTTGAAGCTGTGATATCCTGAATAACTTTCTTTAGTTTGTCATTTTCAGTCTTTAACTCCCTCATACCCTGAGAGAGCTCGTCCACCCTGTGGGAAAGGTTGTATACAATATTTGGCAAGTCTGCTGGATCCATGGGGGCTTAGTAATTCTGTAATGTCAAGCAGGCGGAAACCTTACAGGTTAGGGAATAAGATCGCACTTGCAGACTTAATGTAGAATAGGAATGTATCACCAGTGTATACAGGCTATTAACAGCATAGACTGTTTATGATAGGTGAGATAGGTTTAATCTTGTTTTAAGAATAGAAGGTAGAATATAAGTCTCCTTCTAAGTATGTAATCAAATAATGAAAGAGGACACCAGTATTTATCTTGACACAAGTGGATTCAGATAAGGAAGTCAGTTCAAATCATATAAGATGCATAATTCTCAGTATAGGAACCCGGAGTGCAATACTCAGGATCAGTATGTAAATGCAGCGTGAGAGTTATTCTGGTAACACACAGACGAATCAGCTATCACACAGTGGTTGCAGAGAGGAGACTCAATCAAAACCGCAGGTAAGCAGGGAACCTGTCTCTCAAACGGAGCAGCTGGAATCTGTGACCGCTATAGAGCGGAGTTACGTGCAGCAGAGGGAGGAACACAGGTACTGATTGACAGCGGCTTGTGCTGTGGAAATCCGATGATCCTATGTAGGAGGCGGAACTGAGGATGATTGACAGCGGCTTGTTACCTGAGGCTCCGGTGCCAGTTAACGGCTACAGTGGTGGTATAGCGAGTATCAGCAAGTCGGTGTAATTGATCTTGCACTGAAACAAGAGAGATCAATTGCCTGATGTAGTAGAGGCTCTAAGCAAGATCTGAATGTAGGTGTAGGGAGAGCTGTGGATAGCTCGTATTGGCAGAGAAAGTTGCTTGATGGAAACAAGGTTTAATTCCTTTAGGGAAAAGCAACTATTCCGTTATTGTAATCCACTGTTCTGAATGATGAGAAACACAGTTAGAATAAAGGTCTTATTTGTAATCCAAACATAGACTTAAAGGTAATCTCAGGCGCGAGTTAGCAGTGTTGCTGCTAGCTGCATTCAAGTTTAATTACTAAGCACCTGTTTGCAGTCAGGTGACGACTTAAGAACAGGTAGGATGTTCAGTAACAAGGAGAGAGAGAAAAGGTGGCCTGGAATCCTTACACAAATTCAAACTCCAAGGAGGAGAATTTGACTAGTCCACGGTTGGCAAGAGGCCATCCGGACAGGATCCGCATACCAAAAACCTGAGAGGCCATGCTGGAGCCACCAGCAGAACAAATGAGCATTCCTTCAGAATCTTGGAGATTACTCTTGGAAGAAGAACTAGAGGCGGAAAGATATAGGCAGGATGATACTTCCAAGGAAGTGAAAACGCATCCACTGCTTCCGCTTGAGGATCCCTGGATCTGGACAGATACCTGGGAAGTTTAGATGAGATGCCATCAGATCTATTTCTGGAAGACCCCATATTTGAACAATCTGAAGAAATACCTCTGGGAGAAGAGACCATTCGCCCGGATGAAACGTGTGGCGACTGAGATAATCCGCTTCCCAATTGTCTATACCTGGGATATGAACCGCAGAAACTAGACAGGAGCTGGATTCCGCCCATACCAGAATTTGAGATACTTCTTTCATAGCCAGAGGACTGTGAGTCCCTCCTTGATGATTGATGTATGCCACAGTTGTGACATTGTCTGTCTGAAAACAAATGAACGATTCTCTCTTTAGAAGAGGCCAAGACTGAAGAGCTCTGAAAATTGCACGGAGTTCCAAAATATTGATCGGTAATCTCACCTCCTGAGATTCCCAAACCCCTTGTGCTGTCAGAGACCCCCACACAGCTCCCCAACCTGTAGGACTTGCATCTGTTGAAACTACAGTCCAGGTCGGAAGAACAAAAGAAGCCCCCTGAACTAAACGATGGTGATCTGTCCACCACGTCAGAGAGTGTCGTACAATCGGTTTTAAAGATATTAATTGAGATATCTTTGTGTAATCCCTGCACCACTGGTTCAGCATACAGAGCTGAAGAGGCCGCATGTGAAAACGAGCAAAGGGGATCGCGTCCGATGCCGCAGTCATAAGACCTAGAATTTCCATGCATAAGGCTACCGAAGGGAAAGATTGTGACTGAAGGTTTCGACAAGCTGATATCAACTTTAGATGTCTCATGTCTATCAAAGATAGAGTCATGGATACTGAATCTATCTGAAAACCTAAAAAGGTTACCTAAGTCTGAGGAATCAATGAACTTTTTGGTAAATTGATCCTCCAACCATGATGTTGAAGAAACAACACAAGTCGATTCGAATGAGATTCTGCTAAATATGAAGACTGAGCAAGTACCAAGATATTGTCCAAATAAGGAATACCACAATACCCTGTTCTCTGATTACAGACAGAAGGGCACTGAGAACCTTCGTAAAAAATTCTTGGAGCTGTAGCTAGGCCAAACGGCAGAGCCACAAACTGGTAATGCTTGTCTAGGAAAGAGAATCTCAGAAACTGATAGTGATCTGGATGAATCGGAATATGCAGATATGCATCCTGTAAATCTATAGTAGACATATAATGCCCTTGTTGAACAAAAGGCAGGATAGTCCTTACAGTTACCATTTTGAATGTTGGTATCCTTACATAACGATTCAATATTTTTAGATCCAGAACTGGTCTGAAGGAATTTTCCTTCTTTGGTACAATGAAGAGATTTGAATAAAACCCCAGTCCCTGTTCCAGAACTGGAACTGACAAAATTACTCCAGTCAACTCTAGATCTGAAACACATTTCAGAAATGCTTGAGCCTTCGCTGGGTTTACTGGGACACGGGAAAGAAAAAATCTCTTTGCAGGAGGCCTTATCTTGAAGCCAATTCTGTACCCTTCTGAAACAATGTTCTGAATCCAAAGATTGTGAACGGAATTGATCCAAATTTCTTAGAAAAAACGTAATCTGCCCCCTACCAGCTGAGGTGGAATGAGGGCCGCACCTTCATGTGGACTTAGGAGCTGGCTTTGATTTTCTAAAAGGCTTGGATTTATTCCAGACTGGAGATGGTTTCCAAACTGATACCGCTCCTGAGGATGAAGGATCAGGTTTTTGTTCCTTGTTGTGACAAAAGGAACGAAAACGATCATTACCCTGGAAAGAAAGGGAAAGCAGAGTAGACTTAGAAGACATAACAGCATTCTAAGTCTTAAGCCATAAAGCTCTTCTAGCTAATATCAAAGATGGCATTACAAATAAAATTATTAGCATGTTGAAGAATAAAAATGCTATGAGAATTATGATCTGTTACTTGTTGCGCTAAAGCTTCTAACCAAAAGATGAAGCTGCAGCAACATCCGCTAAAGATATAGCAGGTCTAAGAAGATTACCTGAACACAAGTAAGCTTATCTTAGAAAGGATTCAATTTTCCTATCTAAAGGATCCTTAAGGAAGTACCATCTGCCGTAGGAATAGTACGCTTAACAAGAGTAGAGACAGCCCCATCAACTTTAGGGATTTTGTCCCAAAACTCTAATCTGTCAGATGGCACAGGATATAATTGCTTAAAACGTTTAGAAGGAGTAAATGAATTACCCAAATTATTCCATTCCCTGGAAATTACTTCAGAAATAACACTAGGGACAGGAAAAACTTCTGGAATAACTACAGGAGATTTAAAAACCTTATCTAAACGTTTAGATTTAGTATCAAGAGGACCAGAATCCTCAATTTCTAATGCAATTAGGACTTCTTTAAGTAAAGAACGAATAAATTTCATTTTAAATAAATATGAAGATTTATCAGCATCAACCTCTGAGACAGAATCCTCTGAACCAGAAGAACCATTATCAGAATCAGAATGATGATGTTCATTTAAAAATTCATCTGAAAAATGAGAAGTTTTAAAAGACTTTTTACATTTACTAGAAGGAGGAATAACAGACATAGCCTTCTTAATGGATTTAAAAACAAAATCTCTTATGTTATCAGGAACACTCTGAGTATTAGATGTTGACAGAACAGCAACAGGTAATGTAACAGTACTTAAAGGAAATATCTGCATAAACAGTTTGTCATGACAAAACAGTACAAACAACAGCTGGAGGAACAGATACCATAAGTTTACAGTAGATACACTTAGCTTTGGTAGCTCCAGCCCCAGGCAGGGATATTCCAGAAGTATCTTCTGACTCAGCTTCAACGTGGGACATCTTGCAATATGTAATAGAAAAAACAACATATAAAGCAAAATTGATCAAATTCCTTAAATGACAGTTTCAGGAATGGGAAAAAAATGCCAGTGAATAAGCTTCTAGCAACCAGAAGCAAAAAATCAATGAGACTTAAATAATGTGGAGACAAAAGTGACGCCCATATTTTTTCGCGCCAAAAAAGACGCCCACATTATTTGGCGCCTAAATGCTCTTGGCGCCAAAAATGACGCCACATCCGGAACGCCGACACTTTTGGCGCAAAAGAACGTCAAAAATGACGCAACTTCCGGCGACACGTATGACGCCGGAAACAGAAAATAATTTTTGCGCCAAAAAAGTCAGCGCCAAGAATGACGCAATAAAATGAAGCATTTTCAGCCCCCGCGAGCCTAACAGCCCACAGGGAAAGTCAAATTTTTAAGGTAAGAAAAAAATGAATTATTCATATGCATTATCCCAAATTTGAAACTGACTGTCTGAAATAAGGAATGTTGAACATCCTGAGTCAAGGCAAATAAATGTTTGAATACATATATTTAGAACTTTATATAAAAAGTGCCCAACCATAGCTTAGAGTGTCACAGAAAATAAGACTTACTTACCCCAGGACACTCATCTACATGTAGTAGAAAGCCAAACCAGTACTGAAACGAGAATCAGTAGAGGAAATGGTATATATAAGAGTATATCGTCGATCTGAAAAGGGAGGTAAGAGATGAATCTCTACGACCGATAACAGAGAACCTATGAAATAGACCCCGTAGAAGGAGATCACTGCATTCAAATAGGCAATACTCTCCTCACATCCCTTTGACATTCACTGCACGCTGAGAGGAAAACCGGGCTCCAACCTGCTGCGGAGCGCATATCAACGTAGAATCTAGCACAAACTTACTTCACCACCTCCATAGGAGGCAAAGTTTGTAAAACTGATTTGTGGGTGTGGTGAGGGGTGTATTTATAGGCATTTTGAGGTTTGGGAAACTTTGCCCCTCCTGGTAGGAATGTATATCCCATACGTCACTAGCTCATGGACTCTTGCTAATTACATGAAAGAAAGAGTATTTATTATGCCTCTGGTAGGTCTGACTTTTTCGAACTGACTTGGTTTGACTGGAAAAGCAGGTTTGACACTCTCTGGCTCCCTAGCTTTGACACCTAGACTATAGTACATCCGTACTTTTCCTGACAGCATCCCCGGCCATATTTCTGCAAATCCGTACTAGCTTCTCACATGACCCTCTTCCTCCCCTTATAGGCCCCTAGTTCACCCCTCTCTCTTATTCCCCCTTCCCTCCCTTACCCCATCCCCCCCCTCTTTGACACTACCTTATGCCCTAGTGGACTTTCGTTATCCCCCTTCAATTCGGTAATAACGTAATTAATGTATTGCTTATTCTTTATGTTCTGATGTATTTGCATTTGACGTACGCTTGACTCGTACAATTGTTATATTTCTTACCCTTTTTGTTATAAAAACTCAATAAAAAACTACTTGAAAATAAAAATAAAAAGAACCATATACCAAAACCTGAGCGGCCATGCTGGAGCCACCAGCAGCACAAACGATTGCTCCATGATGATTTTGAAAAATCACTCTTAAAAAGAAGAACCAGAAGGAGCAAAAATATAGGCAGATTGATAACTCCAAGGAAGTGTCAATGCATACACTGCTTCCGACTGAGGATCCCCGGACCTGAATAGGTACCTGGGAAGTTTTATTGTTTAGATGAGATGCCATCAGAACTATTACTGGAAACCCTCACATCTGAACAATTTTAAAAAAACACATCTGGGTAAAGAGACCATTCTCCCGGATGTAAAGCTTGATTGACAGAGATAATCCGCTTCCCAATTGTCTAAACCTGGGATATGGACCGCAGAAATTAGACAGGAGCTGGATTTAGCCCAAGCAAGTATCCGAGATACTTCTTTCACAGCCTAAGGACTGAGAGTCCCACCCTGATGATTGACATACGCAACAGTTGTGACATTGTCTGTCTGAAAAACAATAACGTCTCTCTCTTCAAAAAGAAGCCAAAACTGATAAACTTTGAGAATGCACGGAGTTCCAAAATATTGAATGGTAATCTCGCCTCCTGAGATTTCCAAACCCCTTGACAGCCTCCCAGCCTAAAAGACTCGCATCTGTAGTGATCAAGGTCCAGGTTGGATGAATTGAAGAGACCCGTAGAACTATATGATGGTGATCTAACCACCAAGTCAAAGATAGATGAACATTGGAATTCAAAGATATTAAAAATGATATCCTAGAAACCCTGCACCATTAATTCAGCATAAAAAAATGGAAAGGTTTCATATGAAAATGAGCAAGGGGGGGGGGGGCGTGTCTAGGCAGCGTCCGTGCTAGGTCGCAATATCAGAAGCTCTTGGTGAAAACTGGGCAATCCGCCGATTAAAACCAGATGCAGGCAGCATATTTGGAAAACAATATTACTGACATAAATAGCATGACTTGCTACATCGAATAATACCAGATTTGCTGAATCTATGATCCTGGAGCGCTAATCTGGACCGTCGGTCACGGGGTAAGACAGTCTTGAATGGACTGTAATTTCTAAATTTCAACGCTCACTCACAAAGTTAGTGGGAGACCACAGTGCTAGCTGGCGAGTGGACTAATAATTTATTAGAGCAAGATGGACCCTATGGCTGAAACGCTCCTAGATTTTATTGCCAAAATCCTAGATGATCAGCTTGCATGCTTCTCTAGACACCTGGCGCGAGAATGGGGCAGTATTTGTAATCCCAATCCCAAAACAAGTTCCACACCAATCACAGAAAATATATATAACACTGCAGGAACACTAACTTCGAGGGGGCATGTAGCTGACAATGGGACAGATGACATCCAGCCTTGCGAGGTGTTTGCTGACTTCAAGACTCCAAATGCGCATTGGGACTGCCTTGGGAGCCGAGTGTCATGGCGTGTGTCCCGATGAGGAAGAGATCCTTCCTGGGTTTGCATACATGCGCCACTCGAACATATCTAGGCAACCATTACTAGGGGAGAGTAAACAGGAGGATGTTGTTGGCAGCAAAAAAAAATTTCAATTTCCTTTTGCGTTGTGTGTCATACTTGGCACCAAAAAAACATGAACTTACCTGATAAATTCATTTCTTTCATATTGGCAAGAGTCCATGAGCTAGTGACGTATGGGATATACATTCCTACCAGGAGGGGCAAAGTGTCCCAAACCTCAAAATGCCTATAAATACACCCCTCACCACACCCACAATTCAGTTTAACGATAAGAAAGGAGCGAAAGCATCAACAAGGAATTGGAATAATTGTGCTTTATACAAAAAAATCATAACCACCACAAAAAAGGGTGGATCCCATGGACTCTTGCAAATATGAAAGAAATGAATTTATCAGGTAAGTTCTTACATAAATTATGTTTTCTTTCATGTAATTGGCAAGAGTCCATGAGCTAGTGACGTATGGGATAGCAAATACCCAAGATGTGGAACTCCACGCAAGAGTCACTAGAGAGGGAGGGATAAAATAAAGACAGCCAATGCCGCTGAAAAAACAATCCACAACCCAAATCAAAAGTTTTAATCTTTATAATGAAAAAAACTGAAATTATAAGCAGAAGAATCAGACTGAAACAGCTGCCTGAAGTACTATTCTACCAAAAATTGCTTCTGAGGAAGAAAAAACATTTAGTAAAAGTATGCAAAGAAGACCAAGTTGCTGCTTTGCAAATCTGATCAACAGAAGCTTCATTCTAAAAAGCCCAGGAAGTAGAAACTGACCTAGTAGAATGAGCTGTAATCCTTTGAGGCGGGGATTTACCCGACCCCACATAAGCATGATGAATCAAAAGCTTTAACCAAGACGCCAAAGAAATGGCAGAAGCCTTCTGACCTTTCTTAAAACCAGAAAAGATAACAAATGTACTAGAAGTCTCACTGAAATCTTGGTAGCTTCAACATAATATTTCAAAACTCTGACCACATCCAAAGAATGTAAGGATATTTCCAAAGAATTCTTAGGATTTAGGACACAAGGAAGGAACAATAATTCCTCTATTAATGTTGTTAGAATTCACAACTTGAGGTCAAAATTTAAATAAAGACAGCAAAAAACGCCTTATCCTGATGGAAATTCAGAAACGGAGATTCACAAGAAAGAGCAGATAATTCAAAAACTCTTCTAGCAGAAGAGATGGCCAAAAGGAACAATACTTTCCATGAAAGTAATGCATAGGCTCAAACGGAATTGCCTGTTAAGCCCTCAGAACCAAATTAAGACTCCAAGGAGGAGAAATTGACTTAATGACAGGCTTGATACGAACCAAAGCCTGAACAAAACAATAAATATCAGAAAGATTAGCAATTTTTTCTGTGAAACAGCACAGAAAGAACAGAGATTTGTCGTTTCAAGGAACTTGCAGACAAAACCTTATGAAGAAACTATAAAATCCTAGGAATTCTAAAAGAATGCCAAGAGAAATTATGAGAAGAGCATCATAAAATGCAAGTCTTCCAAACTCGATAATAAATCTTTCTAGACACAGATTTACGAACCTGCAACATAGTATTAATCACTGAGTCAGAGAAACCTCTATGACTAAGCACTAAGCGTTTTAATTTCCATACCATCAAATTTAATAGTTTGATTTCCTGACGGAAAAAAAATGAATCTTAAGGTCTGGCCTAAATGAAAGTGACCAAGGTTGGCAACTGGACATCCGAACAAGAACCATATACCAAAACCTGAGCGGCCATGCTGGAGCCACCAGTAGCACAAACGATTGCTCCATGATGATTTTGAAAAATCACTCTTAAAAAGAAGAACCAGAAGGAGCAAAAATATAGGCAGATTGATAACTCCAAGGAAGTGTCAATGCATACACTGCTTCCGACTGAGGATCCCCGGACCTGAATGGGTACCTGGGAAGTTTTATTGTTTAGATGAGATGCCATCAGAACTATTACTGGAAACCCTCACATCTGAACAATTTAAAAAAAAACACATCTGGGTAAAGAGACCATTCTCCCGGATGTAAAGCTTGATTGACAGAAATAATCCACTTCCCAATTGTCTAAACCTGGGATATGGACCGCAGAAATTAGACAGGAGCTGGATTTAGCCCAAGCAAGTATCCAAGATACTTCTTTCACAGCCTAAGGACTGAGAGTCCCACCCTGATGATTGACATACGCCACAGTTGTGACATTGTCTGTCTGAAAAACAATAACGTCTCTCTCTTCAAAAAGAAGCCAAAACTGATGAACTCTGAGAATGCACGGAGTTCCAAAATATTGAATGGTAATCTCGCCTCCTGAGATTTCCAAACCCCTTGTGCTGACAGAGATCCCCAGACAGCCTCCCAATCTAAAAGACTTGCATCTGTAGTGATCAAGGTCCAGGTTGGATGAATTGAAGAGACCCATAGAACTATATGATGGTGATCTAACCACCAAGTCAAAGATAGATGAACATTGGAATTCAAAGATATTAAAAATGATATCCTAGAAACCCTGCACCATTAATTCAGCATAAAAAATGGAAAGGTTTCATATGAAAATGAGCAAAGGGGGGGGCGTGTCTAGGCAGCGTCCGTGCTAGGTCGCAATATCAGAAGCTCTTGGTGAAAACTGGGCAATCCGCCGATTAAAACCAGATGCAGGCAGCATCTTTGGAAAACAATATTACTGACATACATAGCATGACTTGCTACATCGAATAATACCAGATTTGCTGAATCTATGATCCTGGAGCGCTGATCTGGACCGTCGGTCACGGGGTAAGACAGTCTTGAATGGACTGTAATTTCTGAATTTCAACGCTCACTCACAAAGTTAGTGGGAGACCACAGTGCTAGCTGGCGAGTGGACTAATAATTTATTAGAGCAAGATGGACCCTATGGCTGAAACGCTCCTAGATTTTATTGCCAAAATCCTAGATGATCAGCTTGCATGCTTCTCTTCACCTGGCGCGAGAATGGGGCAGTATTTGTAATCCCAATCCCAAAACAAGTTCCACACCAATCACAGAAAATATATATAACACCGCAGGAACACTAACTTTGAGAGGGCATGTAGCTGACAATGGGACAGATGACATCCAGCCTTGCGAGGTGTTTGCTGACTTCAAGACTCCAAATGCGCATGGGACTGCCTTGGGAGCCGAGTGTCATGGCGTGTGTCCCAATGAGGAAGAGACCCTTCCTGGGTTTGCATACATGCGCCACTCGAACATATCTAGGCAACCATTACTAGGGGAGAGTAAACAGGAGGACCCACTCTATTGCGCCCAGGTGGGAAATGATGAAGAAGCCGACAACAAGTTTGCTGGAAATCGTGAGCCTGGTTTTAAGATGCGGCACATCAGTGGAGCTACAGGAACAGAACCCTCCCAGGTAAATTGGGGAAACACTCTAGAACGGATACCATTGAGCCTTAACAACCTCAATCAGAATCAGGCTATGAGCTCAAAGACTAACCCAATATCACTATTGGTGTCTGCTGATTCATACCCGAAACACTCACAATCACAGACATGGATGGGTCTCATAATGGGACCTTACAGTTTGTTGGCGACAAGGGTTTTACTGCAAAACTATCACTGCCCAGAGAGTCCAACTAACAAAAAATGGGGATATGGTGAACGATCACCTCCTTAGCGATGGCATGGGAGTTTGGTTATCAGCGTGGTGCCGATGCTGTAATCTGGACTGCCATTTCCTATTTACAGGACAGTCTACTCATGATACCCACAGGTTGATCTGTACAATTGTGTTGGCACTTCAAGCAGTCATGTGTTTAACCTGATATTGAGTGTATCTATATACGTTTGCCATACCCTGACCCATCTGCATTCTCTCACAATGAGACTCACAATATATTTGTAATGTTTTACACAGTTACGCAGTTATTATTCTGTGATACCGTCTGTTTTTAAACTATACTATTTGTTTCCAAGATATTTAAGCTCTGCTGGGTACAGTATATAACTACAGCATTATTGTATTTCCTTTTCTTTGAGCCACTGACCCAGTAAGCCAGATACTACATACTCTTGGATTTTTTTTTTTTCAATTTTGTTATTTTTTTTTATTATTGTCACGATTTTCTCCAGCTAATAGGAGACCCACACTCCCTAAAGTCTGTCACTAAATCTGAATGGTATAGCCCAGAAACTCTTTAGTTATATAGTATAAGTGTTAATTTATGTTTATACAGGTGGATACCTACTGGCACCTGGGGGTAGATAGTGGTGCATGTTAGGTCATGTAGACTCCAATTTTTTTTTATATATATTCTGTCTTAGTAGTATGACTGTATATACATTCATTTCAAGTTTAATAATGACAATATTCAGCTGTTTTATATTACTGTTTCCAGTTTGCTTATAATTACAACACAGGGGGATTCCCTAGCGATTCATATGATTAGCTGCAGACGTATTGCTGATACATAGCATTATAGTTAGTCCAGGAGTAACCTCTAAATACTAAACCCTAAGCTGCACATAGGATTGTTATGACCATTATAACCTGATTCATACATAAGGTCTGGGATTTGACTCTATGCTAAACAGCTTCCTACCTCACACCATTAATTGGATTTGTTTACTGTTGCTGCATCGTCAGTGGCCAAGTCGATGCAGCGCATTATGTTAGTTTTAATTATAGAGGTGAGGAGAGCTTACTTATTACATAGCATTGTTGCCTTATTGGGAAGAGAGCGGAGAGTTATCCAACCTGAGATGTAGTATTACAAGTTAGATCCAACGCATCAGGAAATTGGCTATACTAAATTTGTCTCCTACAAGTCTGCTTGAAATATCAACCTTGTAATGGAAAATGATTTGGTAGTCTGTTCTCCCATATCATGAGCTATACGCTACGTAAGTAGACTTGTTTAGAACTAGTCTCCCCCATATATAACTCGCCCCATTGACCTTACCTTTCTGAAAATACAACTCGGCTGCTCACATTGTTTATCCATGCCACAACACTAGCCTCATATGGGTTGACAACAGGTCTTATGAGATAGGATCTTTCTGGGTTCCTCTCTACAAGTTGGGACCTTGCTCCCTTTACCTTTAGTATTTTATTTTATTCATTTTCTCCTTTGTCGTTGTTTCTGTGAATGTGTTCATTACTCTCCTAAATAGTTGTTAGGGTCCAAATATTTATGTGGTCCCCCACTACTTAAACAGAAAAATCCCTATGGTCCGAAAGGGACCAGTATAACTTAATCCATACTTCTCCCCGTAAGTGATTTTGTGTTAGTAGAAGTCCAAAAGTGGCTTCTTCTCAATCTGGGAGATATACATATCAATACTACTATATATGTTACAAAACGAGGTTCTGTATCATTTGCCTTATGTTTTCTAGCCATATACTGTGACGCCACTGTCTAGTAGTATTATGTCTGTATATATATGTACCCATCACAGTTATACCATTGATTATTGTATTATGTTTGTGACTTTTCTTATGGTCTTTGGAGGCAAATAATGTTTATGCCTATGTTTTCTAAACCTCAATAAAAAATATTATTAAAAAAATGAGCAAAGGGAATCGAATCCAATGCTGCAGCCATGAGACCTAAAACTTCCATGCATATAGCTACTGAAGGAAATAGTAGAGACTGAAGGTTCCGACAAACTGAACCCAATATAATTGTCGCCTGTCTGTTAGAGACAAAGACATTGACACAATCTATCTGGAAACCTAAAAAAGGTGACCCTTGTCTGTGCAACCAAGGATCTTTTGATAAAAAGATCCTCCAACCATGTCTTAGAAGAAACAACAAAAGTTGAATCGTATGAGATTCTGGAGAACGAAAAGACTGAGCCAGTACCACGAGATCGTCCAAATAAGGAAACACTGAGAACCTTGAAAAGATTCTCAGAGCTGTTGCTAGACCAGAAGGAAAAGCAACAAATTGGTAATGCTTGTCAAAAAAAGAGAATCTCAGAAAATGAAAATAATCTGAATGAAAATAGAAGAACATATGCATCTATTGTATCTATTGTAAACAAATAATGCCCTTACTGACCAAAAAGGCAGAATAGACCATATAAACACCATTCTAAAAGAAGGAACTCTTATATGACAAATCAAAAAGATTTTCTATCTTTGGGACAATGAATAGTTTTGAACAAAACCCCAAACCCTGTTCCTGAAATGGAACTGGTATGAATACCCCAGATAACTCCAGGTCTGAGCAGCGCCTTGAGACCCCAACGGGTAACCAGCCACGCCTCACAAGTACCCAACACATACAGGTCTGAAACATACTTCAGAAAAGTGTGAGCCTTTACTGGAATAGCTGTAATATGCTAGAGAGAAAAAAACTTCTCACAGGCGGTTTTACTCTGAATCCTATTCAGTACCCCAATCTAAGAAGTTTGGACCGAATTGAACCAAACAAATTTAAAAATGTCTTAACCTGCCCCTTACCAGCTAAGCTGGAATAAAAAACTGCACCTACATGCAAATTTGGGGGGCTGACTTTGATCTTTTAAATAGCTTAAATTCATTCCATGTTGAACAAAGCTTCCAATTATAAACATGTTACTTGGGGAAGAATTAGGATTCCGTTCCTTATTAAGTAATATAAGCTTAAGATTTACTCTTAGAACTCAATCTTGAAGCAACAAAAAACTCCCTTCCCCAGAGTAATGGTTTGAAAAAATTGAATCCAATTGTGAACCAAATAATTGATTACCTTGGAAAAAAAGAAATATGGATTTTAGAAATCAAATTAGTATTCCAAGATTAAGTCACAAAGTTCTTCAAGCTAAAAATAGCTAAAGGCATAGATTTAACCTCAATTGTGAAAATATCAAATAAATGACGACACAAATGAAATTATTAGCATGTTGATCAACTTAAGAATGCTAAAACAAATCATAATCCGATACTTGTTGCACTAAAGTATCCAACCAGAAAGTTGAAGCAATTGCAACATCAGCCAAATAAATTGCAGGCCTAAGAAAAGGACCTGAAATAAAATATTTTTCCTTAAATAAGATACAAGTTTCCCATCTGAAGGAAAAAAATAAATACTATTTTCTATAGGTTAGTAGTATGTTTAGCAAGAGTAGAGATAGCCCCATTAACTTTGGGGATCTTTCCTCAAAACTTTTAAACTAACTGCCGGCAAAGGATACAATTTAAAAACCTTAAAGAAGGAATAAAAGAAGTCCCAGGCCTATTCCATTCCCTAGTATCATGAACTGGGAAAACAACATCTGAAGAAACCACAGGAGGTTAATGAGCAGAATTTAAATGTTAGCTAGTCTTAAATCAAAAGAACTAGACTCCTCAATATCCAATATAATCAACACCTTTTCAACAACGAATGTACTCTATTTAAAAATAAAAAAGTAGATTTGTTAGTGTCAAATATCTGATGAAGTATATTCTAAATGAGAAAAAACATCATCAGAGAAGGATAATTTAGTATGTTGTCGGTCATTTGAAAATTCATTAACTAAATGAGAAGTTTAAAAAAGACCTATAAATTTTATTAGAAGGCGGGATGTCAGACAAAGCCTTTAGGATAGAATCAGAAAAACATTCTCATAGATTCCTAGGTATATCTTGTACATTAGATGTAAAACGAATAGCAATAGATAATGCATAAATACTAATGGACTCTGCATGTAAAAGTTTATCAAGATAACTTATTACAAACCATAGCTAAACATAGAAACATAGACATTGACGGCAGATAAGAGCCATAGGCCCAGCAAGTCTGCCCGACCTTACCTAACAGTATAAACTTATCTAGTTCGTAGGATAGCCCTATGCTTGTCCCATGCATTTTTAAAGTCCCCCACAGTGTTTGTTGCTACTACCTCTTGAGGAAGTTTATTCCATAAATCAATCACTCTTTCTGTAAAGAAGTGCTTCCTCAAATTACTCCTGAATCTACTACCCTTTAGCTTGAACTCATGACCCCTTGTTCTTGAATTTTCCATTTTATGTAAAATACCCACAGCCTCAGTTTTACTAAACCCTTTAATGTACTTGAAAGTTGCTATCATATCACCTCTTTCCCTTCTCTCCTCTAAGCTATACATATTTAGGTCATTGAGCCTATCCTGGTAAGTTTTATTTTTTAGACCATGTACCATTTTGGTAGCCCTCCTTTGCACAGATTCAAGTTTGTTAATATCCTTCTGAAGATATGGCCTCCAGAACTGCACACAATACTCAAGATGAGGCCTAACTAATGATCTATAAAGTGGCATAAGAACCATACTATTTCTGCTGCAAATACCTCTACCAATACATCCAAGCATTCTGCTAGCCTTACTCGCTGCATTACTACCTTGTTTACTAAGTTTTAAATCATCTGAAATAATAATTCCCAAGTCCTGTTCCTCGTCTGTAACAGTCAGTAAAGTGTCATTGAGTCTGTAATTAACATTTGGATTTTTCTTCCCTAAATGCATTATTTTACACTTTGCTGTGTTAAACTTTAGATCCCAGTCATTTGTCCAATCCTCCAATTGTTGCATATCACTTCTCATTTTGTCTACCCCCCCCCTGGAACATCCACTCTGTTGCAAATTTTTGTATCATCTGCAAAGAGACATACTTTCCCCTGTAGCCCTTTGCTGATATCGCAGATAAATATGTTAAACAAAACAGGCCCCAGAACTGACCCCTGAGGAACACCACTAGTAACAGCCCCCTCTGCTGAATGAACTCCATTTACTAAGACACTTTGTTTTCTGTCCTTAAGCCAGCATTCCACCCAGTTCACAATTTTTGAATCTAGACCAAGGAGATATAGTTTGTGAATAAGTTTATTGTGTGGGACGGTGTCAAATGCTTTGCTGAAATCTAGATATGCTACATCAACTGCTCCTCCCTTGTCTAAAACTTTTGTTACATAATCAAATAAGTCAATTAGATTAGTCTGACATGATCTCCCTGAAGTAAAACCATGCTGATTTTGGTCCTCTAAATTGTTTGTCTTTATGTAAGTCATAATTCTTTCTTTTAAGAGGCTTTCCATTAATTTCCCTACTACTGAAGTTAAACTAACTGGCCTGTAGTTGCCAGATTCTTCTCTACTGCCCTTTTTATGAAGAGGTATTACATTTGCTATTCTCCAATCATCTGGGACAGCTCCTGTTAATAGTGACTGATTAAACAGATCAGTTAATGGGACAGTTAGCACTGATCGAAGTTCTTTTAAAACCCTTGGATGAATATTATCAGGACCCACTGCCTTTGTAACATTTATTTTTGATAATGCTAACAAAACCTCATCCTCTGTAAAAAGATTACTGTTAAGCTTGTTTCTATTTTGCGTAGCATCCCTTAATGTAGAAATTGTATCTTCACAATCTTTAGTGAAAACAGAACAGAAGTAATCATTGAGACAGTCTGCAATCTGCTTATCTCCTTCTATTATTCTACCATCTACTGATTTCAATTTTACTATTCCTACCTTATTTTTTCTTCTTTCACTGATATATCTAAAGAATGTTTTGTCCCCATGTTTTACTGACTGTGCTATCTTCTCTTCTGCATGAGCTTTAACCTTTTAATTAACTGCTTAGTCTTATGATAAAATTCATAACATTAAAATAAATGAACTTAGCTTTGGTAGGACTGATATCAGTCATCAGGAATCCAACAGTATTTTCTGATACAGGAACAGTTTTTGGAATATCTTGCAATATGTAATAGAAAAACAACATATAAAACAAAATTATCAAATTCCTTAAATGACAGTTTTAGGAATGGGAAAAAAATGCAAACAGAACAAGCCTCTAGAAACCAGAAGCAACTAAAAAGTGAGACTTAAATAATGTAAAAAAACTGGCGCCAAGTATGACGCCCACATATTTTTTGGCACCAAAAACGTCTGTAACAAACACGAGAGTCAAAAATGACGCAACTACGTGAAAACTTCCGGCGTCAACTACGACGCCGGAAATGACATAATTGACGTCAGACAAACGTAAATCTCGCGCCAAAAAAGTCTTGCGCCAAAAATGACGCAATAAATTCTAGCATTGTTTGCACCCACGAGCCTAACAGCCCGCAGTTTAAAGGAAAAAAATCAATTGAAAATTTAGGTAAGAAAAATATTTCATTCATATGCATTTTCCCAAAAAATGAAACTGACAGTCTGAAAGAAGGAAAATAAACTAATTGACCTGAATCATGGCAAATATAAGTATAAAACATATATTTAGAACTTTACATATAAAGTGCCAAACCATAGCTGAGAGTGTCATAAATAAAATAAGACTTACTTACCCAAAGACACTCATCTACATAAAGTAGATAGCCAAACCAGTACTGAAACGAAAATCAGTAGAGGTAATGGTATATAAGAGTATATCGTCGATCTGAAAAGGGAGGTAGGAGAAGAAATCTCTACAGTTGATAATAGAGAACCTATGAAATAGATCCCCTAGAGGAAGACCATGGTATTCAAATAGGCAATACTCTCTTCACATCCCTCTGACATTCACTGCACTCTGAGAGGAAAACGGGCTTCAGCCTGCTGCAAAGCGCATATCAACGTAGAAATCTAGCACAAACTTACTTCACCACCTCCATGGGAGGCAAAGTTTGTAAAAACTGAATTGTGGGTGTGGTAAGGGGTGTATTTATAGGCATTTTGAGGTTTGGGAAACTTTGCCCCTCCTGGTAGGAATGTATATCCCATACGTCACTAGCTCATGGACTCTTGCCAATTACATGAAAGAAAATTAGTTTATTTTTTACCACACTTCCTATATGCCTCTTGCCTTCTATGTGCTCAGAGGGCTATGTTGTTTGCATTTTTTCCTATTCCTGAAACTGCCAAGGTCTTTTAAAACTTCTCATAAAATTGATGAAATTTCTAATGACCGACAACATACTGAAATCTCTTTCTCTGATTCAGAAGATCCTACCTCAGACATTGACACTGACAAATCTACTTATCTTTTCAAGATTGAGTATATTCGTTCCTTGTTAAAAGAAGTGTTGGTTACTTTGTATATTGAGGAGTCTAGTCCTCTTGATATCAAAACTAGTAAACGTTCATATTCTGTTTATAAACCTTCTGTGGTTACTCCTGAGGTTTTTCCAGTTCCTGATGCTATTTCTGACGTGATTGCTTAGGAATGGTACTTCTTTCATTCCTTCTTCTAGGTTTAAAAGGTTGTACCCTTTGCCAGCGGTTAGATTAGAGTTTTGGGAAAAAGTCCCCAAAGTTGATGGGGCTATTTCTACTCTTGCCAAACATACTACTATTCCTATGGAAGACAGTACTTCTTTTAAAGATCCTTTAGATTGGAAACTTGAATCTTATGTAAGGAAAGCTTATTTATATTCTGGCTATCTTCTCAGGCCTGCCATTACTATGGCTGATGTTGTGGCTGCATCAACCTTTTGGTTGGATAGCTTAGCGCAACAGGAAACAGATCCTGATTTGTCTAGCATTGTTTGTTTGCTTCAACATGCTAATCATTTTATTTGTGATACTATTTTTGATATCATCAAAATTGATATTAAATCTATGTCTTTAGCTTTTTTAGCTAGAAGAGCTTTATGGCTCAAATCTTGGAATGCTGACATGGTATCTAAGTCTAGATTACTATCTCTTTCTTTCCAAGGTAACAATTTATTTGGTTCTCAGTTGGATTCAATTATTTCAACTATCACTGAGGGGAAGAGAGTTTTTTTGCCTCAGGATAAAAGATCTAAGGGTAAATCTAAAGCTTCTAATCGTTTTCGTCCTTTTCGACAGAACAAGGAACAGAAAACCAATCCTTTCCCTAAAGACTCTGGTTCCAATTGGAAACCTTCTTCAAGTTGGACTAAATCTAAGCCTTTTAAGAAACCAAAGCCAGTCCCCAAGTCTGCATGAAGGTGCAGCCCTCGATCCAGTTCAGCTGGTGGGGGGCAGATTGAAATTATTCCAAGATATTTAGGCAGATTCTGTTCAAAACCAGTGGAGTATTGTCTGTCAAGTGTATTGAATAGGTTTGAGAGTAAGACCTCTTTCTCTCTCACGTTCCAGCAAATCTGGTGAAGGCTCAGGCTTTTCTGAAGTGTGTTTCAGATCTAGAGCTTTCAGGGGTAATAATACCAGTTCCGTTTCAGGAACAGGGTCTGGGGTTTTATTCAAATCTATTCATTGTCCCAAAGAAAGAAAATTAATTCAGGCCAGTTCTGGATCTGAAGTTTTTGAATTGTTTTGTAAGAGTCCCAAACTTTCAAGATGGTGACTATGAGGACTATTTTGCCTTTTGTTCTGCAAGGTCATTATATGTCCACGATAGACTTACAGGATGTATATCTTCACATTCCGATTCATCCAGACCACTATCTGTTTCTGAGAATCTCTTTTCTAGACAAGCATTAACAATTTGTCGCTCTTCCATTTGGCCTAGCAACAGCTCCAAGGATTTTTTCGAAGGTTCTCGGTGCCCTTCTATCTGTAATCAGAGAACAGGGTATTGTGGCGTTTCCTTATTTGGACGATATCTTGGTACTAGCTCAGTCTTTACATTTAGCCAAATCTCACACAAATCAACTAGTGTTGTTTATTCAAAGAGATGGTTGGAGGATAAATTTACCAAAGAGTTCCTCGATTCCTCAGACAAGGGTCACCTTTTTAGGTTTCCAGATAGATTCAGTGTCCATGACTCTGTCCTTAACAGACAAGAGACAAATAAAATTGGTTTCAGCTTGTCGAAACCTTCAGTCTCAATCATTCCCTTCAGTGGCTATGTGCATGAAAGTTTTAGGTCTCATGACTGCAGCATCGGACGCAATCCCCTTTGCTCGTTTTCACATGAGACCTCTACAGCTTTGTATGCTGAATCAATGGTGCAGGGATTATACTCGGATATCGCAATTGATATACTTAAATCCCAACATTCAACTCGCTCTGACTTGGTTGTTAGACCATCATTGTTTAATTCAGGGGGCCTCTTTTGTTCGTCCTACCTGGACTGTGATAACAACAGATGCAAGTTTTTCAGGTTGGGGAGCAGGCTGGGGTACTCTGACAGCACAAGGGGTTTGGAAGTTTCAAGAGGCGAGGTTACCAATCAATATTTTAGAACGCTGTGCTATTTTCAGGGCTCTTCAGGTTTGGCCTCTGTTAAAGAGAGAACCATTCATTTTTTTTCAGATGGACAATATCACAACTGTGGCATATGTCAATCATCAGGGTGGGACTTGCAGTCCCCTAGCTATGAAAGAAGTATCTTGGATACTTTCTTGGGCAGAATCCAGCTCTTGTCTAATTTCTACGGTGCATATCCCAGGTGTAGACAATTGGGAAGCAGATTATCTCAGCCGTCAGACCTTACATCCGGGGGTGTGGTCTCTCCATCCAGATGTATTTTGTCAGATTGTACAGATGTGGGGTCTTCCAGAAATAGATCTGATGGCTTCTCATCTAAACAAGAAACGTCCCGGGTACCTGTCCAGGTCCAGGGATCCTCATGCGGAGATGGTGGATGCTTTAGCAGTTCCTTTGGTTTTACTAACCTGCTTATATCTTTCCGCCTCTAGTTCTTCTTCCAAGAGTGATCTCCAAGGTCATTATGGAACAATAGTTTGTGTTTCTGATAGCACCAGCATGGCCTCACAGGTTATGGTATGCAGATCTTGTTCGGATGTCCAGTTGACAGCCTTGGCCACTTCCTCTAAGACCAAACTTTCTGTCTCAAGGGCCATTTTTCCATCAGGATCTCAAATCGTTAAATTTGAAGGTATGGAAATTGAACCCTTATTTCTTAGTCATAGAGGTTTCTCTGACTCTGGCTTGTAAGTCTGTTTCAAGGAAGATTTTTTATAGCGTTTGGAAGACTTATATTTCATGGTGTTCTTCTCATAAATTCTTCTGGCATTCTTTTAGAATTCCTAGAATTTTACAGTTTCTTCAGGATGATTTGTAAAAAGTTTGTCTGCAAGTACTTTGAAGGGACAAATCTCTGCTCTGTATTATTTCATAGAAAGATTGCTAAGCTTCCTGATATTAACTGTTTTGTTCGGGCTTTGGTTCGTATCAAGCCTGTTATTAAATCAATCTCTCCTCTGAGTCTTAATTTGGTTTTGAAGACTTTGCAGGCTCCTCCTTTTGAGCCTATGCATTCTTTGGATATTAAACTTTCTTGGAAAGTGTTGTTTCTTTTGGCTATCTCTTCAGCTAGAAGAGTTTCTGAATTGTCTGCTCTCTCTTGTGAGTCTCCTTTTCTGATTTTCTATCAGGATAAGGCTGTTTTGCGGACTTCATTTAAATTTCTTCCTAAGGTTGTGAATTCTAACATTAGTAGGGAAATTGTTGTTCATTCCTTGTGTCCTAATCTCAAGAATGTTCTTGAAATATCTTTGCATTCTTTGGATGTTGTAAGAGCTTTGAAATATTATGTTGAAGCTACTAAAGATTTCAGGAAGACTTCTAGTCTATTTGTTGTCTTCTCTGGTTCTAGGAAAGGCCAGAAAGCTTCTGCCATTTCTATTTGGAAATGGGACAGTCCCCTCCTCAGAGGATCACAGCTCATTCTACTAGATCAGTCTCGACTTCTTGGGCTCTTTTTTGTATGCTTTTTAACTCCTTTTTCTATCACCCTACTACTTGGCTATTCGTTAAACTGAATTGTGGGTTTGGTGAGGGGTGTATTTAAAGGCATTTTGAGGTCTGGGAAACTTTGCTGGTAGGCTCCTTGTAGGATTGTATATCCCATACGTCACTAGCTCATGGAGTCTTGCCAATATGAAATAAATTAATTTATCAGGTAAGTTCTTACATAAATTATGTTTGGTTTTTTTAAAGTGATCTCTTAATTTCTGCATTTTTTTTTTATCATGCATGTCCCACACTGTTGATTTAGGGGATGCAATGTGCAGAAATGTTACCTCCTGTGAGTGTTTCTGTGGGTGTCTGTGTTTATGTCTTTGTTTGTGTCTCTATGAGTGTTTATGTATTTTTTTTCTGTGGGTCTCCCTGTGAGGGTGGGTGTGTATGTCTTTGAGCATTTTCTGTGGATGTCTGTGAGGGTGTATGCATATATCTTTGTGCATTTTCTATGGGTGCCTCTGTGAGGGTGTGTGTATGTATGTCTTTGTGTATTTTCTCTGGATCTTCTGTGAGAGTGGGTGTGTATGTCTTTGTGTGTTTTCTGTGGCTGTCTCTGTGAGGGTGGGTGTGTGTATGTCTGTTTTCTGTGGATGTCTCTGTGAGTGTGTGTGTGTATGTATGTCTTTTATGTGGTTTTCTCTGTGTGTGTGTATATGTCTTTGTGTGTTTTCTGTGGGTGTCTCTGAGTGTGTGTGTGTATATATGTCTTTGTGTGTTTTCTGTGGGTGTGTCTGAGTGTGTGTGTGTGTATATGTCTGCTTTCTGTGAGTGTCTGTGTGTATGTATGTCTGTGTGTTTTCTGAGACTGTCTCTGTTTCCTTGGGTGTATCTGCAAGTTTGTGTTTGAGTTTGTGTGTGTGTGTGTCTCAATTGTCTGTTCCTTTTTAGGGCATTTTGACCTTACTACTGATTATTCACATCTTTCCACAGACTTTAAGACTAATGAGACCTTTCCGGAAGTCACCAATCCACCATTTAACCTTTAAATTATTGTTTAGGCAGTTCAGGGCCCTTCCTTTCAGCCACTGCATACTGTTGTCACCATTTAGTTGGCATCTTCCTTGACAAAAAGATAATCAAAACTCCATATTTTGTTTTGTAAATCTCCTTTTTTTGACAAAACTGTAGTCTACCTCATTACTTGTCAGGTCAATGTAAACAAGTGCTGAGTGTCTGTTTGGGTGCCTGTGTGCGTTTGTGTGTTTCTTTGCGTGTCTGCTAGAGTGTCTATATGTGAATCCTTATGTGTGTGTGTGTTTCAGTGTATGAGTGTGTTTGTGTGTTACTACCTTTACAACATTTCCAAGTTTGACTACACTTAAGAATAAAATGCATATACGTTTTAGTCACTTGGTCAAAAATTGCACATGTCAAAGGGGGGCCCTGATCAATGGTTAAGTCAGGGGCCCCAAAATTTCTAGTAGCGGCCCTACATATCCAAGCCTGCCGAAAAAAAGAAAGCCTGCCCCCACTTGATCCACTACAGGATCGGGGCGGACTCTTCACGTTGATTTGGAATCAACAGAAGGCTTCTTGGCTTGCTTCCCCCTATTCCAAGGCTGACTAGACCTCCAATAAGACTTGGATTGATCCGACTTGGAAGAGGAAGACTTCTGTCCCATAAAGTTACGAAAGGAACGAAAATTAGAATTCTGGCAACCCTTAGGTCTATTCTTTTATCTTGAGGTAGGAAAGAACCCTTTTCACCTGTAATGTCAGAAATTATTTCTGCCAGACCTGGTCCAAACAAGTTTTTACCCTTATAAGGCAGAGATAAAAGCTTGGACTTGGATGTTATATCTGCAGACCAAGATTTTAACCACAGAGCTCTGTGACCTAAAACAGTAAAACCAGAAATCTTAGAACCCAGCCTAAGAACTTGCATGTTATCATCACAAATAAAGGTATTGGCTAGCTTGAGAGTCCTGATCCTGTCTTGGATCTCCTCTATAGTAGACTCTTCTAGGATAAGATTAGATAAGTCATCGCACCAATAAGATGCTGCCCCGCAACTGTAGCAATACTAGCAACAGGTTGCCACTGTAATCCCTGATGAATGTACATCTTCTTTAAAAAAAGCCTCAAGCTTCTTATCCATGGGATGTTTGAAAGAACAACTATCTTCAATAGGAATAGTAGTTCTCTTAGTCAGAGTCGAGATAGCTCCCTCTACCTTGGGCACTGTGCGCCACGAATCACAAATAGCATTAGCAACAAGAAATATATTTTTAAAAACAGGGGACGGGGAAAAAGAAATCCCTGGTTTATCCCATTCCTGAGTTATAATATCTGCCATACGGTCTGGAACTGGAAATACTTCCACAGATGAGGGTACATCATATACCCTATTAAGCTTACTAGACCTCTTTGGATTCTCTGCAACAGAAGCGTCTGATTCTTCCAAAGTAGCAAGAACCTCCTTCAAAAGAACTCAAAAGTGTTCTAACTTAAATCTGAAATTAATTTCCTCTGAATCTGCAGAATTGGTCACTACAGTATCATAATCTGACAATTCCCCCTCAGAAGCCACTGAAGAATCATCCTCATCAGAAAACTGACTAACGCAGCCTTAGCGGAGTCAGCCTTACTAACATCAATATGTTAAGATTTCCATTTACGCTTACCAGAAACCTTTGGAAAAGCTGATAAAGCTGCAGAAACAGCAGAAGTAATATGTGCAGCAAAATCCCCAGGTAAAAAAACACCCCAAGGAGTTTGAGAGGAACCGCAGGGCACTGCATGTGAAGCTTGGGGGGGGGGGGAAGCTGAGACGTAGCTAGGATAACACTATCCTGAGAGACAGGAGGCTCAGGGACAGACATCTTATCTCTAAATATTCAAGTTTTATTTAGACATGAAGAGCAAAACTGTACAGGAGGAATTATCTTAGCCTCCAAACACAAGCATTTTTCAAATAAATCAACTTCAGCATTAGTGTCCATAATTGGGTATCAGTTCCTAGCAAATAAAACATAAATAAGCACCTAAAACCCTCAGTTCTGCTGAGGTCTTCTTACCCCTCCAGAAGTTGCTAACCCACTAGCACAAAAAAACGGACACAACCGCAGAAAAATACACCTCCTTGTTACCGGAACAACCCAAATCCACATGCAACTGTAGAATTCCCCCTCCAGAGGAAACTGCAACCTCCACATTCACTGCGGCAAACTCCAATCTGAACATAGAAGCCGAAAACCGGAAGTGCCAAGGAACACCGCGGACCGCAAATAAAAATCTCTCTTTTTTTTTATTGCGCCAAACAAATATGGCACGAAAACCAACAGCAGCACAGCAAAGTGATTGGGCCAAATAAGCTGAGCTGAAAAGTGAATGCAACAAGTTAAAAATAGAACAGCTGTCAAACACTTTATACACTCTCTCCATCTCTGAGCCCCAATAAAATATGATGCCTCTTTTCACATAAAAGCAGTGCCCCGAAAACCGATTCAAATGCTTTCCACAAGGATTTAACCCCTATAGTGCCGGTACCTTCAAACCTAGAAGGGAAAGCACTTACCTGTGGATCCTGCTGTGTCAGGCAGGATCTGTTTTCTGAGGTGTGGCAGCTTCTCCATTTCAACTAGAGACCTATAGAAAAGAAAGAACAGAGTAACCATCCCTGGCTTTCTATAATAGGGGTAGCAATAATGTTAGAAGTTTAAGTAAAGACCACCTTGTCGTCTTCTAACTGCTAATAGCCACTATTACTCTTACTAAAAAGATTGACATGGACACAGCTAGACCCCAATCCTTGCTTGCAGGGGAAAGTACCCATAAAAGGATTAAAATAAATCTTCAGACACCATCTTCGCCATCCTCCCGTGATCAAGGCAAAGAGAATGACTGGGGGTTATGGATAAGGGAAGTGATACTTAACAGCTCTGCTGGGGTGCTTTTTTGCCTCCTCTCCTGCTGGCCAGGAGTGAATATCCCAGTAGTAATTAGAATGTTTTGTGGACTCTCCATGCCATAGGAAAGAAACAATTTACTCTTACCTGATAAATTTATTTAATTCTTGGTAGTGAGTCCACAAACCCACCACATTTCTTTCTGGTGACGGCAGTACTAGTTTGCACCTTTTTACCCTACTATCTTTCTTACTTCTTTCCACAATTACAATCACTACTGAGAGGGAAGGGGAAGTAGGAGAAATATTTATAACTCTGGTAGGTTGTCTTTGCCTCATTCTGATAGCCCGTCAATAACAGACTGTGCAGGTGTAAAGGTTATAGAGTTATTACCCCGTGATTCCAACTCTCTCTGAGTTCCATTGTCGCAGATTTCACAGGGTTAGTGATACACAATATGGAATGTCCCAAGATTAGTTAACCGGTATATAAAACAAAGGCTTACCGCACAGAGCAAAGTTCTGTCAGGAGAATCTAGGGAAAGTTCTCTTCCGATTATTACCTCCGTTTGCTGACAGGGTCTGCTTCCCAATGCTTACGGCGTGTATCGCCCAAATCCCACTGAGCGTGTAGCCTCGTTTTGGTGCTGACACTGTTAGACCGGCATTGGCTAAAACACCTAGACATCTTGGTAGTCAGGTTAAGTAATTCCCAAGAGTAAGGAATCGTGACTAACAATAAAGAAACATAATTTATGTAAGAACTTACCTGATAAATTCATTGCTTTCATAATGGCAAGAGTCCATGAGCTAGTGACGTATGGGATATACAATCCTACCAGGAGGGGCAAAATTTCCCAAACCTCAAAATGCCTATAAATACACCCACAAACCCACCCACAATTCAGTTTAACGAATAGCCAAGCAGTGGAGTGATAAAGAAAGGAGTAGAAAGAATCAACAAAAGAAATTTGAAAATAATTGTGCATTATACAAAAAATTATAACCACCAAAAAAAAAAAGGGTGGGCCTCATGGACTCTTGCCAATATGAAAGAAATTAATTTATCAGGTAAGTTCTTACATAAATTATGTTTTCTTTCATGTAATTGGCAAGAGTCCATGAGCTAGTGACGTATGGGATAGCAATACCCAAGATGTGGAACTCCATGCAAAAGTCACTACAGAGGGAGGGATAAAAATAAAAACAGCAATTTTCTGCTGAAAAAATTAATCCACAACCCAAAAAAATAAGTTTATTCTCTTAAATGAAAGAAAAAAACTTAAATCAAAAGCAGAAGAATCAAACTGAAACAGCTGCCTGAAGAACTTTTCTACCAAAAACTGCTTCTGAAGAAGCAAATACATAAAAACAGTAGAATTTAGTAAATGTATGCAAAGAGGACCAAGTTGCCGTTTTGCAAATCTGATCAACTGAAGCTTCATTCTTAAAGGCCCACAAAGTGGAGACTGATCTAGTAGAATGAGCTGTAATTCTCTGAGGCGGGGCCTGACCCAACTCCAAATAAGCTTGATGAATCAAAAGTTTTAACCAAGAAGCCAAGGAAATAGCAGAAACCTTCTGACCTTTCCTAGGACCGGAAAAAAAAACAAATAGACTGGAAGTCTTCCTGAAATCTTTAGTATCTATCCACATAATATTTCAAAGCTCTTACCATATCCAAAGAATGTAAGGATCTTTCCAAAGAATTCTTAGGATTAGGACACAGAGAAGGGACAACAATTTCTCTACTAATGTTGTTAGAATTCACAACCTTAGGTAAAAATTGAAAAGAAGTCCGCAAAACTGCCTTATCCTGATGAAAAATCAGAAAAAGGAAATTTATGCTTACCTGATAAATTTATTTCTTTTACAATATGACGAGTCCACGGATTTCATCCTTACTTGTGGGATATCGCCTCCTGGTCAGCAGGAAGTGGCAAAGAGCTCCACAGCAGAGCTGCATATATAGCCCCTCCCTTCCCTCCCCCTCCAGTCATTCGGCCGAAGTTTTAGGAAGAGAAAGGAAAGGCAGAGGTGACTGAAGTTGAACAAAAAATAAAAAATAAAAACCTGTCTTCAGAAAAATAATAGGGTGGGCCGTGGACTCATCATATCGTAAAATAAATAAATTTATCAGGTAAGCATAAATTTCCTTTTCTTTTACAAGATATGACGAGTCCATGGATTTCATCCTTACTTGTGGGATACAATACCAAAGCTATAGGACACGGATGAAAGGGAGGGTCAAGACAGGGACCTAAACGGAAGGCACCAATGCCCATGAGGAAGCCACAGCCCTAGTAGAATGAGCCTTAATTCTTTTAGGAGGCTGCTTTCCAGCAGTCTCGTATGCCAAACGAATGATACTCTTCAGCCAAAAGGAAAGATGTAGCCGTAGCTTTCTGACCCCTACGTTTTCCAGCAAAAACCACAAACAAAGAAGATGTCTGGCGAAAATCCTTAGTCCAAGTTATGTCCAAGTTATGTAGCAGACGCTCCTTCTTAGAAGAAGGGTTAGGACATAATGAAGGAACAACAATTTCCTGATTAATATTCTTGTTAGAAACAACCTTAGGAAGAAAACCAGGTATGGTACGTAACACTACCTTATCAGCATGAAACATAAGATAAGGTGGATCACATTGTAAAGCTGAAAGCTCAGAAACTCTGCGAGCAGAAGAAATAGCGACCAAAAATAAAACTTTCCAAGATAATAACTTAATATCTATGGAATGCGTTGGTTCAAACGGAACTCCTTGAAGAACTTTAAGAACTAAATTCAAACTCCAAGGAGGAGCAATTGGTCTGAATACAGGCCTGATTCTAGTCAGAGCCTTACAAAAAGATTGAACATCTGGAGCATCTGCCAGACGTTTATATAGCAAAATGGAGAAAGCAGAAATCTGTCATCTGTCCCTTTAAGGAACTCGCTGACAACCCTTTCTCCAATCCTTCTTGGAGAAAAGATAAAATCCTGGGAATCCTAACTCTACTCTATGAGTAGCCCTTGGATTTGCACCAATAGAGATATTTACTCCATATCTTATGGTAAATCTTTCTAGTAACAGGCTTACGTGCCTGGATCAAGGTATCAATGACCGAATCAGAGAAGCCTTGCTTAGATAAAATCAAGCGTTCAATATCCAATCAGTCAGCTGTAGAGAAACTAAATTCGGATGATGGAAGGGTCCCTGAATGAGAAGGGCCTGCCTCAATGGAAGATTCCACGGCGGCACAGAGGACATGTCCACCAGATCGGCATACCAAGTCCTGTGAGGCCATGCAGGAGCGATGAGAATCACTGATGCCCTCTCCTGTTTGATCCGAGCAATCACCCGGGGAAGGAGAGCAAACAGAGGAAACGCATAAGCTAGGTTGAACGACCAAGGCACTGCCAAGGCATCTATCAGTTCGGCCTGAGGATCCCTGGACCTGGATCCGTATCTTGGGAGCTTGGCATTCTGACGAGATGCCATCAGGTCCAATTCTGGTCTGCCCCACCTGAGAATCAGTGAAGCAAAGACCACCGGGTGAAGTTCTCATTCCGCCGGATGAAACGTCTGTTTGCTCAAAAAATCCGCTTCCCAGTTGTCCACTCCTGGGATGTAAATTGCAGACAGATAACAAGAGTGAGCCTCCGCCCACCAAATTATCTTGGATACTTCTGTCATCGCCAAGGAACTCCTTGGTCCTCCCTGATGATTGATGTAAGCCACAGTCGTTTTGTTGTCCGACTGAAATCGGATGAATTTGGCCGAGGCCAAGCTTGAAGTGCATTGAATATTGCTCTCAACTCCAGAAAATTTATGGGAAGTAGAGACTCCGCTCGAGTCCACACTCCCTGAGCCTTCAGGGAATTCCAGACTGCCCCCCATCCTAGTAGACTGGCATCCGTTGTCACTATCACCCATGATGGTCTGCGAAACACGTCCCTTGGGACAGATGATCCGGCAACAACCACCAAAGAAGAGAGTCTCTTGTCTCCTGATCCAGATCTATCTGAGGAGACAAATTTGCATAATCTCCATTCCACTGTCTGAGCATGCTCAGTTGTAGAGGTCTGAGATGAAAACACGCAAACGGAATGATGTCCATTGCTGCCACCATCAATCCAATTACCTTCATGCACTGGGCCACTGATGGCCGAGGAGTGCACTGAAGGGTTTGGCATGTCTCCAGAATCTTTAACCTTCTGACCTCAGTCAAAAAAAGATTTTCATGGATACAGAGTCTATTAGAGTTCCCAGAAAAGGAACCTTTGTCTGTGGAATTAGTGAACTCTTTTCTAGATTCACCTTCCACCCATGAGTCCTTAGAAATGACAGAACCATGTCGGTATGGGACTTTGTCAGTTGAAAGGAGGACGCCTGGATTAGAATATCGTCTAGATAAGATGCCACTGCAATACCCCGTGGTCTGAGAACCGCTAGCAAAGACTCTAGAATCTTCCTGAAGATCCTGGGTGCCGTTGCCAACCCGAAGGGAAGGGCCACGAACTGAAAATGTCTGTCCAGGAAGGCAAACCTTAGGAACTGGTGATGATCTTTGTGGATAGGAATGTGAAGATATGCATCCTTTAAGTCCACGGTAGTCATATATTGACCCTCCTGGATTAATGGAAGAATTGTCCGAATTGTCTCCATCTTGAAGGATGGGACTCTGAGAAACTTGTTTAGACTCTTGAGATCTAAAATGGGTCTGAACGTCCCCTCTATTTTGGGAACCATGAAAAGATTTGAGTAAAATCCCTGCCCCTGTTCCTGAATTGGAACGGGACGAATTACTCCCATAGTGGAGAGGTCTCTTACATAACGTAAGAATGCCTCTCTCTTTGTCTGGTCTACAGACAATCGTGAAAGAAGAAACCTTTCCTTGGGAGGGAATTTTTGAATTCCAGTTGATACCCCTTAGACACGATCTCTAGTATCCAGGGATCTTAAACATCTCTTGTCCAAGCCTGAACAAAGAGAAAGTCTGCCCCCTACTAGATTCGGTCCTGGATCGGGGGCCACCCCTTCATGCTGTCTTGGGAGCAGCGGCGGGCTTCTTGGGTTGTTTACCTTTGTTCCAAGCCTGATTGGGTCTCCAGACGGGCTTGGACTGTGCAAAGTTCCCTTCCTGTTTAGTGGAAGAGGAAGAAGGGACTCCTTTGAAATTTCGAAAGGAACGAAAATTACTCTGTCTTCTCTGTTTGGACGTCTTATCCTGAGGGAGGAGATGCCCCTTACCTCCCGTAATATCAGAAAGTATCTCTTTCAATTCAGGCCCGAATAGAGTCTTTCCTTTGAAAGGAATAGCCAATAGTTTGGATTTAGAAGATACATCCGCAGACCAGGATTTCAACCATAAGGCTCTGCGCGCTACAATGGCCAAACCTGCATTCTTAACCGCCAACTTGGCAATCTGAAAGGCGGCGTCCGTGAGAAAAGAATTGGCCAGCTTAAGGGCCTTAATTCTATCCAATATCTCTTCCAAAGTAGTCTCAGTCTTAAGAGACTCTTCTAGGGCATCAAACCAAAAGGCTGCCGCAGTTGTAACTTGTACAATGCAGGTCGTTGGTTGCAATAGAAACCCTTGATGAACAAACAGTTTCTTTAGGAGACCCTCCAACTTTTTATCCATTGGGTCTTTGAAGGCACAACTGTCCTCAATAGGAATAGTCGTACGTTTAGCTAGAGTACAAATGGCTCCCTCCACCTTAGGATTCGATTGCCAAACGTCCCTAACGGTGTCAGGTAAGGGATACATTTTCTTACATATAGGGGAAGGAGAGAACGGTATACCCGGTCTTTCCCATTCCTTGGTAATAATTTCCGAAATTCTTTTAGGAATCGGAAAAACATCAGCATAAGTAGGGACCTCCAAATATCTGTCCATCTTACACAATTTCTTTGGAGGGACTACAATAGAGTCACAGTCGTCCAGGGTTGACAAAACTTCACGCAACAACAGGCGAAGGTGTTCAAGCTTAAATCTGAAGGACAGCATGTCTTAATCTGTCTTGGGTTATGCACTACCTGAATCAGACAGTTCTCCTTCTGATAAAACCTCCCTACCCCCCCCCCCCTTCAGGGTCCTGGGAGGGAAGTTCAGAGATCGCCATCAAGGAATCAGAAGTCGCATGGACTACCTGGGTCTCTATTCTACTACTTTACCCTGTAGTACTGGCAACTTAGATAACACCTCTGTAAGTGACATAACTGTAGCCATATCTTGCAGAACATGGCGTTGCCTGTGTGGGCGTTATGGGCTGAGACGCTTGGGATTGAGCTGTATCCTGAACCTCATCATTCTGAGTACAATCATTATTATCATCATTATGAGTACAATCATTATTATCATCAGATAAGAAAATGTGTTCTTTACACTGTAATGCCCTAGTTATACATGAGGGACAAAGTGTAACAGGGGTTTCCACAATGGCATTTAAACACATAAGGCATTCACTGTGTTCATCCATTTTAATAAAGTGAACAAATAACACTTTTGTAAAATAAATATATTGAGTACTGTGTCTAAGGACTTAAAGCACAAAAATAACCATTTTTTATTTTCTTTTTATAATTCAAAATGACAAGAAAAAAAAACAATTGCTGAGTATTGTACATCAAAGGAGAGGATCTCTCCCTTTAACACCGTATAATATGTTCTGGCAATGTCCCCCAATTATAAGGCAAAGATTGCTTAACACCAAAAAAAGCCTTGTCACCTCGCTGCAGCTCTGCTGCGGCTCCTACCTGCACCTGTGACCGGAATAATGAAATTCAACTGCGCAATCCGGAAGCAGGCTAAAGTGTGAGACAACCAGCTATTACCAATACTGACTGCGCTATGAAAGGGCGCGAAGGACATGGACTGTTGAAAATATGAAATATCCGCCATTAACCGGAGATTATCATATCCCATGCACTCCGGAATAAACTAAAAAGCAAAAACCACACTGATTACTGTTATCCCTTGTGTCAGCTCCATAACAAAAAACCCTCTTACAAACTTCTCAGAACTTCAAGGCACACGCTCCTGAATGTCTAGAGAAAAACACATACACGCTAGTCCCCAGTTTCCCTTCCTTAATAAACATTGTGAGAAAGCCTGGTACATTTTGTCAGCTTGTATATGCATACCAGTGCTTCTAGGTAATAACTGCTAGTGTCTGGTCTTGTCACTGCTTTTACTTGTACATACATACCCCAAAAGCATAGTGAAAATACAGTCCATCTGAGAGTCTGTTCTGTGTCCCAGAATAAAAAAAACTGCACTTACCTTCATGCTGAGTAACAGCATAACAACTTCACAGTGTCAAGAGGGGCCACATATCCTCCTGAGGTCCTGTGAAACAGAGAAGTCTTAGTTAAGATTTTCTAAGACTATGTACATCAAACGCAGCACAATCCTGGGAGGCACAGTGGAGACAAAAATCCACCAGTTCCCACAGTCTAAAAGACCACTTGAAGCTGCTCTGTAATAAAATAGTACACTGTGGCACCATTTAAAAACAATAAACTCTTGATTGAAGAATCTAAACTAACACCTCACTTTTTTTTTTTTTTTCAACATTACATGGAAAGCAAAACAAATCAAACCAAATTAAAAGAAAAAAAAATAATAAATTGTGGAGGAGCAGCTCCTAGTCACATTGTAACTTCCATGGAGACGCAGCTCCATCTCAACAAAGAGATAAAAAATACAACAGTCTACTCTACTGGATAGCCATTATCTTAGCTTGTGTCATGTTTTCTATATACTGTGATTCAACTTTAGCTTCCCTTCAAGAAAACCTTGTCTTATCTTATTTTTTGGACATAGCTAAACAGTGTGTTACCTTATTCTAAACATCAATATAAACCTAAATTAAGCAGTTACAGCTCCAATTTACAGTATCACATTCTTGAAGACGGAGCTCCACATCAAGAAAAAAAAAAGGGGGGGGGGGGCAAAACGAAAAACACAAAACATAAAATAAAATAAAATCCCTACCCCCTGTCTCCCTTAATATTGACCCCTGATTATGTCACGCTACTCCAGAAGATGAGTTGGCTTGCTGGTTTTATAACCATTAGTATATTTCTCTATATATAGAGCGATCCATGATGCAGGGAATTCATCTAATAACACTAGTTCAGCAAAACTATTAGAACTCAAAAAAGGATTCAATATACGTTTTTGGATTTGGTGAGGGTAAGTTTTAATTATAGGGAGCCATCCTACTAGGAATTTTTTTATTGTTTTGTTCCTCTAATAATTGTGTGTGAAATGATTCAAAAATGATTTGATTCTGTATTTCTCTAATAAAAAGTGAGAAGCTAGGAGCTGTTATACCCTTCCAGGCTTTCAATATTAGATGCCTGGACAATAAGATTACTGTATTTAGTATATTTCTATAAGGATTTTTGATTATCTGTTTGGGCCTCAAGAAATATAATCTCTTCAAGCCCAATAGAGACATCAACCCCATAGTTTTTATTAAACCAATAGGTGACCTTGTTCCAAAATTGATAGATTTTTGGGCAAAGACCAAACATATGTAGAATGTCTGCATTTAAATATGAACAGCGTGGGCATAAGAATGATTGTGCTAAAAACATTCTTTTCAATTTAGTGGGGGTAAAATAATAATTTTTATATATTATTTATATAATATTTATATCAGATTTTTTAAGGAGAAGAGGAAGGTTCTGTAGTGGATATAACAATTGTGGAAAGATAATAGTCTTAATAAGACTAATTCTTGCTGATATTGACAGCTGAAACGCTCTCCAGATCTCCAGATTGAGCTTGATCTTTTGAAAGAGTGTTTGGAATTGGAAGTTCAGTTTATACCAATTATGCGGATTTTTGTGCAGGTGTATACCTAGATATGTAAATGAGTCCACAACTTTAAATGGAAGTTCGCGTATACTAGATATAGTCTTTTTTACCCACATAAATTCACTTTTAGCATAATTTATTTTGTATCCTGAAAAGGTACTGAAAAGGTTTAAGCAAGTTAAAATTGAAGGTATTGCTGGAGGGGTATTATATAGAAAAATCAGCAAATCGTCAGCATATAGTAGGGTTTTTATTCTTGATGCGGCTATAGGAATCCCTACGCATGATTGTCTTAACCAAATAGCCAGGGGTTCCAGGGCAACATTAAAAAGTAGGGGGGGAGAGTGGACACCCCTGTCTAGTACCTTTTTTTAATGGTATTGCCTGGGTTAAGGAGCCATTGATCAAGAGAAAGGATATTGGTTTTCTGTATAGGTTATGAATAAACTGTGCAAACTGGCTTTTAAATCTGAATTTTTCCAAAGCTTTAAATAAGTATTCCCATTCAATCGAATCAAAGGCCTTCTCGGCATCAAGTGTTAGTATCGCTGAGTCATGTTTTAGTTGTTTCCCTTTAATGTACTCTATATTCCACATATAGTCTAAAAATGTTGTAACTTTCCGAATATTTTTGGACGATTTGCTAGATGCCATGAAGCCCGTTTGATCCGAATGGATGATTTTATCTAAACAACCCATTAGTCTAGCAGCCATAATAGATGTTAGTTTGCCATGATATACGCTTAGTTTTAAGTTCTATAGACTCTTTTTTCCCATAAAGGATACTATCTATGTAGCTGGGAGCCTTCTGAAGGAGAGACAGGAGGGGGGAGAGAAAAAAAAAAAAAAGGGGAGGGAGAAAACCTCTCCAGAATATACATAATAAAACGTTATACATAATAACATCGTATCTTTAATCTCAATATATTTAAACAGAATTTTAATTTTAACTTCCAAGTTAGCTTTAAGCATCCTGAGGATCTGCTAGGGCCAAACTATCTCTTAATACTGCTTGTTTATTTGGGGTTACGTTTCTTAATATTTGTTTAGCATTTATAAATTCTTTTGCCTCAGCTGGATTATTGAGTGTATGTCTATTTCCATTTTCCTCAACTATAATCTTAGCTGGATACAGCATATGTGCTTGGAGACCGATCTTAATCAGGGATGTACACAAAGGTGCCATAATCTTTCTTTTCTGGGATGTCTCTAGGGAGAAATCTTGAAACAGTAGGATCTTTTTACCTCCTATAGTAAGCATTTCGATTTTCCTGTACAGTCTAAATAGTTCTAATTTGTCTTGGTGTCTTAGTAATTTAAATATACACATTCTGGGTCTAGATATGTTCTCTTCATTGGGGCTCCTAACGCCAATTCTGTGTGCTCTTTCAAGAGGGGCAGGAAATGTGAGGGGAATCCTAAAGCCAGTGGTAAGATCTTACTGGTGAATTCTATCAAATTTAAATATTCAGAGGTTTCAGGTAGCCCGACTATTCTTATATTGTTGCGTCTGGAGTGATCTTCCATATCCTCCAGACGCGCTTGCATATTCTGAATTTTGGAGATTTGGGCAGTTAAGAGTGATTCTTGGGTATTGGTTAGATCCTCTAAGTTAGACACTCTGCTTTCCACCTCTATCATCCTATTGGAGAACTGTTTAACCTCAGAGTTTAATGTAGTCAAATCAGTAGAGATGCTACCCAATTCCCTCCTAATAATGTCAAATTGTGGCGAAAAAAGGTTACTTAGTTGTAATACTAAATTTTGCGTATCAAAAGGGAGTGGGGATACTTCCACCGAATCAGAGCTGATATCGGTGGCCCTAGGTTTTTTATCTTTGGATTTCGCAGGCATTATAGGGGAGGGATGTTTCATTTGAGTGACAATTTTTTTCAGTTAGTAGCGTGCATAAAAAAGAGCAGAAAAGGACAAAGGGGTTGTGACGTGATAGAGAGGTGAGGGGAAAAAGGAAAAACAAATAGAAAAAAGAGATGAGAGAGAAACTGGGATGGTACAGATCCCTGTCCTACAGTCCTACTATTGAGGAGTATTATATTAAATGTGAATTACGTGCGTCAAATATGTGATATTATTATGCCTGCTTCAAAGTGTTATTTAATTTCTAATATCTAGTTCCACCTGTATCCAAGTTAGTTCCTTTGATTATTAAAAATGAGTACTGAGGCTGTCTCCTTTATACCCTACCCGCTCCGCCCTCTTCCTAATAAACAGTTACAACCATAATGCAGGCTACTCAAAAGGGAGCAAGTCAATTACTTCTTTTAGACTGTAGACCAAAATGACACAGATCCAATATCACATTATCAGCCGGTATCAATTCTAAACAAAGATTTTTACTGGATTCATTTCCCAGCAGTATCGACCATATTAAAGGAACTGAAATATAAGATTTTAAAGTTCCTCCTGCATATTTCCCAATGGGTCAAGTAGTTAAAAAAAGAAAGCAAAGTATTTTCTATTACCCCTGCAAAAAATAGAAGGCCTCAGATATATAGGACTCCAGTAGGAACTAGTAATATGACCACCATTCCAACTACACGGCAGTTCCCTTTAAAAAAAAAACTCTATTATCTAGCATAGAGCAGAAACTCAATAGAGAGAAAAAAAAAAGCAGTAAGGGGGATACCGACAGCATTCGGCTTTGGTTATATATACATATACAGTGATTAATATAAAGAGATCTCACCCAATTGTTTATATAAATTAAACAGGTAGCTAATATTACAGAATGTCAATTGTAATATAACAGATAAGCATAGCTTCTGATCATCGATTTTAGTGATGAGGTGCTAGACTATTTCACTAATCCATATCAGTGGCGTCACTAAGGTTGGTGTCACCCGGTGCGGTAAGTTATGGTGTCACCCCCCCCAGAAAGCAGACACACAGAAAAACACAGGCACACACACATACAAACACTCAGACACACTTAAAAACATACTCAGATGCACACACAAACACTCGGAAACACACTCAGACACACACACACACACAAAAACACTGAGACACACACACACACACACAAAAACACTGAGACACACACACACACACACAAAAACTCAGACACACACATACAAAATATGTAAACTGCACTGCATTAATGATAAAGCTCATGCCTAGAGCTGCTCCCTGGCTCAGCAGAGCATCAAATGAAAGATAAACAGAGCACTCTAAAATAAATCACTGAAGAAAAGGTTTAGGCACGCAAACTATGAAAATTCTGCCCTCTGACTCTGTTCCAAGTCTGTCAGTGCACAGCCCCGGGCCGCGTGCCTACCGCTTCTTATGGCCAATCACCTCTGCACTCTGCCCACCCCCAGACGCCCGCCCTCCTACCTGTTCAGTGTGCACTTAGTGTACCGTAACCGTAAAGGTCTGGTGGGCATCATACGTGGCTCCTTCACTTTAGAGACAGTGTCAAACAGTCATGCGGTCAGGTGCCAGGCATCCCCTCACGATTTCCCAGTTCCCAGAGACAGCACAGAGACAGCACAGCAGTGAGTGACTCCACTGCTCCACATGTCACTGAGCAGTGAGCACAGATAGGCAGGCAGGTTTAGGCTAGCAGTGCATCTTTGCAAGCCCCACGGCACGCCCACAACATTCATAGAGAAATTGGGCAGGGGAGAAGCAAAGTACAAACAAGCAAAAGCAGCCGGGAAAACTATTTGTTTAAATTGCAGCACTGGCTCAAGGGGCAAAAAAATTGTGTGTCTACAACTTCCCCAGTCCCACTAATGTTCACAAATGCCAGCCCCTCTAATAAAAAAAATCTATGCATCTGAACATTGTATTTCTTTGAATTTCAATAAAATAAAAAAAAAAATAAAAAAAAAATTTTTTTGGTGTCACTCCCTGGAGGGTGTCACCCCCTGGAGGGTGTCACCCCCTGGAGGGTGTCACCCAGGTGCGGCCCGCACCCCCCTAGTGACGCCACTGATTCATATAGTACATTCTCTTAATACAACTAGCATAGAGACAAACCAAACAATTATAGCTCACTTATAAATGCAGCTAATTAGCTTCACAATAATTTTACAACAATTTTAAAGGTATTATTCAGTCCCAAAGTTCCTTTAGGTAAGCTCACTTTGCAGGTGGGGGGACTGTGTATTATTATTCCCCCTTTTTTTGTTTTAATATCAGAGTTCAGGAGCTTTAAGTATATCTCTTTTCCCTTATTAACCTCTTCTACGTATCCTGGATATTAAGAAGAGTCTCCTCTCCTTTCCTCTTCTCTTTCTCTTCTTTCTCTCCCTTTCTTTCCTTTTGAGAGTCTCAATACACAGTTAGAACAACATGTTCCCCAGCGAGTAGAAAGAAAAAATCCCACTAAATAAAATAGCACATACCAGTGTTTCAGGGGAGTCGCCAAGCCAAGTGACCCAGAGCACTGTATAACTCCAACTTAATCTTGCCAGGTTCCAATATAGTATCTACCAGCGTATTACTTTCTGCTAGGGCACTTTGTCTGCCCTTGCTGTCCCGACAGTTCCGGCACTCAGCTCCGCATGTCGATCGATACTGACGCCAGTCCGATATGTCACTGTTGCAGGACCGGCGGGAAAGCGGTATTGCTCATGGATCCCTCCGCCGCTGACTTGGGTCAAACACCGGATCGCTCCGGAAGGTGCCAACAGCTCCAACTCGCTTCGCACTACCAGGAGGGCGCGGGTATTCTTACTTTGCCCTCAGCGATGGTCCCGGCAATTTCCCACAGGTAAGAATTGTTAGAAGGACAAACCACTATATGGCAACCGGATAATCTTCTTGGTCACACAGGCAAGTCCCAGATTTTATCCTGAACACAGGTAGCAGCGTCTCTGCTAGTGAAGGACTTCCACCGAGTGCTGCAATAGAACTTTGCAGCGAGATAATAGCCCAAAAAGCCGGTGTGGGTACGGCCAAGGGCTGGCTCGTGCAGGAGAAAGATTTAGAGATCTTAATTCGGCCCTCTAAAGCCGCTGAGACAAGCGCAGCCGCTGCAATGGGAGCTCCTCCTCCAACGGAAGTCAGGACAGACTCAGTGATTGCAATGAGAATGTTCAAATGGATGGTAATTAAATGACATATGATAGTTCAAATGGATGATTATGAAGAAAATGAATGATGAAAATGGAGATGAAGGTGAAAAAAGCACAATATGGTTGCACAGTACCGTATCAATCAGAGGTCCTGAAAAGTCAGTCAGTGTCCCTGGAGCTCAGACCCTCAGGATTACCATGTGTGCAATAAAACCTTAGAGAAAGGTAAAATTATCTCTCCTCTGTGTGGTAAGATGTAATAGGCTCCGGTGTTTTCCGGTGATGCTGTGTCACGCTTGGAGTATGAAGATACCTGTTAGGGGAAGCAGCTGCAGCTTGAGGGAAACTTTCTACACTTGGGATATGCACCGCAGAGATTAGACAGGAGCTGGATTCCGCCCAAGCAAGTATCTGAGATACTTCTTTCATAGCTTGGGGACTGTGAGTCCCACCCTGATTGACATATGCCACTGTTGTGATATTGTCTGTCTGAAAACAAATGAACGGTTCTCTCTTTAACAGAAGCCAAAACTAAAGAGCTCTGAGAATTACACAGAGTTCTAAAATATTTATTGGTAATCTCGCCTCTTGAGATTTCCAAACCCCTTGTGCTGTCAGAGATACCCAAACAGCTCCCCAACCTGAAAGACTCACATCTGTTGTGATCACAGTCCAGGTTGGCCGAACAAAAGAAGCCCCTTGAACTAAACGATGGTGGTCTATCCACCACATCAGAGAGTGTCGAACATTGGGATTTAAGGATATTAATTGTATTATCTTTGTATAATCCCTGCACCATTGGTTCAGCATACAAAGCTGTAGAGGTCTCATGTGAAAACGAGCAAAGGGGATTGCGTCCGATGCTGCAGTCATGAGACCTAAAACTTCCATGCACATAGCCACTGAAGGGAACGACTGAAACTGAAGGTGCTGGCAGGCTGCAACCAATTTTAAACGTCTCTTGTCTGTTAGAGACAGAGTCATGGACACTGAATCTATCTGGAAGCCTAAAAAGGTGACCCTTGTCTGAGGAATCAAGAAACTTTTTGGTAAATTGATCCTCCAACCATGTTTTCGAAGAAACAACACTAGTTGATTCGTGTGAGATTTTGCAGAACGTAAAGACTGAGCTAGTACCAAGATATCGTCCAAATAAGGAAACACCGCAATACCCTGTTCTCTGATTACAGAGAGTAGGGCACCTAGAATCTTTGAAAAGATTATTGGAGCTGTTGCTAGGCCAAATGGAAGAGCAACAAATTGGTAATGCTTGTCTAGAAAAGAGAATCTCAGGAACTGATAATGTTCTGGATGAATCAGAATATGAAGGTATGCATCCTGCAAGTCTATTGTGGACATATAATGTCCTCGCTGAACAAAAGGCAGACTAGTCCTTATAGTCACCATCTTGAAAGTTGGTACTCTTACATAACGATTCAAAATTTTCAGATCCAGAACTGGTCTGAATACATTTTCCTTCTTTGGGACAATTAATAGATTTGAATACAACCCCAAACCTTGTTCCTGAAAAGGAACTGGCATGATTACCACTGAAGACTCCAGGTCTGAAACACACTTCAGGAAAGCCTGAGCTTTTACTGGATTTGCTGGGATACGTGAGAGAAAGAAAATCTTCTCACAGGAGGTCTTACTCTGAATCCTATTTGATACCCTTGAGAGACAATGCTCTGAATCCATTGATTTTGGACAGAATTTATCCAAATATCCTTGAAAAACCTTAATCTGCCCCCTACCAGCTGAGCTGGAATGAGGGCCACACCTTCATGCGGACTTAGGGGCTGACTTTGGTTTCTTAAATGGCTTGGATTTATTCAAATTTGAGGAAGGCTTCCAATTGGAAACAGATTCCTTGGGGGAAGGATTAGACTTTTGTTCCTTATTTTGATGAAAGGAACGAAAACGGTTAGAAGCCTTAGATTTACCCTTAGGTTTTTTATCTTGAGGCAGAAAAACTCCCTTTTCCCCAGTAACAGTTGAAATAATAGAATCCAACTGAGAACCAAATAAATTATTACCTTGGAAAGAAAGAGATAGTAATCTAGATTTAGATGTCAGATCAGCATTCCAAGATTTAAGCCACAAAGCTCTTCTAGCTAAAATAGCTAAAGACATGGATCTAACATCAATTTTGATAATATCAAAAATGGCATCACAAATAAAATGATTAGCATATTGCAGTAAGCAAATAATGCTAAATATGTCAGAATCCAATTCTTGTTGCGCTAAATTCTCCAACCAGAAAGTTGATGCAGCTGCAACATCAGCCAAAGAAATTGCAGGTCTGAGAAGATGACCTGAATATAAATAGGCTTTCCTTAGATAAGATTCAAGCTTCCTATCTAAAGGATCCTTAAAGGAAGTACTATCTTCCATAGGAATAGTGGTACGTTTAGCAAGAGTAAAAATAGCCCCATCAACTTTGGGGATTTTTTCCCAAAACTCTATAGAATTTGCTGGTAAAGGATACAATTTTTTAAACCTTGAAGAACGAATAAAAGAAGTACCTGGCTTATTCCATTCCTTGGAAATCATATCAGAAATAGCCTCAGGAATAGGAAAAACCCCTGGAGAAACCACAGGTGGTTTAAAAAAACAGCATTTAAACGTTTTTTAGACTGAACGTCAAGAGGACTGGTTACCTCAATATCCAAAGTAATTAACACTTCTTTTAATAAAGAACGCATATACTCTATTTTAAATAAATAAGTAGATTTGTCAGTGTCAATGTCTGAGGAAGGATCTTCTGTATCAGATAGATCCTCATCAGAGGAGGATAAATTATTATGTTGTTGGTCAATGGTCATTTGAAATTTCATCAACTGAATGAGAAGTTTTAAAAGACCTTTCACATTTATTAGAAGGTGGAAATGCAGACAAAGCCTTCTGGATAGAATCACAAACAAATTCTTTAAAATTCATAGGTATATCATGTACATAAGAAGTTGAAGGAACTGCAACTGGCAATGTACTGTTACTGATGGACACACTATCTGCATGTAAACGTTTATCATGACAACTATTACAAATAACATTCAGAGAAATAATTTCCACAATCTTACAACAAATGCACTTTGCTTTGGTAGAACCGATGTCAGGCCGCAAAGTTCCATCAGATACTTCTGAGGCCGGATCAGATTGAGACATCTTGCAAAATGTAAAAGAAAAAACAACATATAAAGCAAAATGATCAATTTCCTTATATGACAGTTTCAGGAATGGGAAAAAAATGCAAATAGCATAGCCCTCTGATAGAGAAAAAGGCAAGAGGCAAACATCAATGGGGTATTAAAGGGATAGTAAACCCAAAAACTTTTTAAATCTTTATTAAAACTTCATTATGTATGTGAAATATTTCAAATAAGTACCTGTTAATTTTTTTCACTAGTTTTCTAATTATTCTTCATCAAATATCTTCAGGATAGTGACGTCAACGTTGGTGGGAGTGGCGCACCAGAGCACTGAAGATTCACGGAACACAAGCATGGGGAATCATCTGTGTTACTTTGCTAGAGGTAAGTATAATAAGTACCCCTAGGCTAACGAGCAAGTTGATTTGATCTTAGTAAAAGGACGTTAACCCCTAGACTAACTATCATTTTTTAACCCCTAGAAAAACAAGCATGTTTTTTTCTTATGATAAGGCAGTGACTTATGATAAGAGTGACTAACCAGCAATTATTTTTAACCCCTAGACTAACGAGCAAGTTGTTTTGTTCTTACAACACTCAGATTAATCGCAGGAGCTGCAAAGATTAAAAGCAATAGCAAATTCAGATGTTAATAATTAACTTTAGTCGCATCCGAATTTGCTATTGCTTTTAATCTTTGCAGCTCCTGCGATTAATCTGTGTGTTGTAAGAACAAAACAACTTGCTTGTTAGTCTAGGGGTTAAAAATAATTGCTGGTTAGTCACTCTTATCATAAGTCACTGCCTTATCATAAGAAAAAAACATGCTCGTTTTTCTAGGGGTTAAAAAAATTATAGTCTAGGGGTAACGTCCTTTTACTAAGATCAAATCAACTTGTTCGTTAGCCTAGGGGTACTTATTATACTTACCTCTAGCAAAGTAACACAGATGATTCCCCATGCTTGTGTTCCGTGAATCTTCAGAGCTCTAATGCGCCACTCCCACCAACGTTGATGTCACTATCATGAAGTCTGCCCTGCTTCCTGTGCCAGAATAGTGACGGTCACGCTAGGACTGAGGGGCCAAAATGCGCATGCGTTACTATTAAAATAATTATATGTGCATGCGGACCGCCATGATGTTTCTACCTAGGTAGAACATCATTATAGGGTCCACATAATGTGATACAAATGGGCTTGGCAATATAAAGATATTTGATGAAGAATAACTAGAAAACGAGTGAAAACATTTAACAGGTACTTATTTGAAATATTTCACATAGATAATGAAGTTTTAATAAAGATTTTAAAAGTTTTTGGGTTTACTATCCCTTTAAAATAATGAAAAAGTTTGGCGCCAAGAATGACGCACAGCGTAACTGAAAACTTTTTTGGCGCCAATAATACTGGAAATGACACACTTGCGTCACTAATGACGCAACCGTGTGTAAAGCTTCAGCGTCAACTATGACGCTGGAAATGACGCAATAAAGTCTAGCATTTGGCGCACCCGCGGGCCTAATACCGCTCACAATTTGCAAGAAGCAGTCAATTGAAAAAAAAGACTAAACCCCAGGTAAGAAAGAAATTTCTTAAAAATGTTTATTTTCCTCAAATATGAAACTGACAGTCTGCAGAAGGAAATACATGAACCTGACTCATGGCAAATATACGTACAATACATATATTTAGAACTTTATATAAATGCATAAAGTGCAAAACCATAGCTGGGGTGCCTTAAGTAATAAAAAAACATAATTTATGTAAGAACTTACCTGATAAATTCATTTCTTTCATATTAGCAAGAGTCCATGAGCTAGTGACGTATGGGATATACATTCCTACCAGGAGGGGCAAAGTTTCCCAAACCTCAAAATGCCTATAAATACACCCCTCACCACACCCACAAATCAGTTTAACGAATAGCCAAGAAGTGGGGTGATAAGAAAAAAGTGCGAAAGCATAAAAAATAAGGAATTGGAATAATTGTGCTTTATACAAAAAAATCATAACCACCTCAAAAAGGGTGGGCCTCATGGACTCTTGCTAATATGAAAGAAATGAATTTATCAGGTAAGTTCTTACATAAATTATGTTTTCTTTCATGTAATTAGCAAGAGTCCATGAGCTAGTGACATATGGGATAATGAATACCCAAGATGTGGATCTTCCACGCAAGAGTCACTAGAGAGGGAGGGATAAAATAAAAACAGCCAATTCCGCTGAAAAATAATCCACACCCCAAAACAAAGTTTAAATTATATAATGAAAAAAACTGAAATTATAAGCAGAAGAATCAAACTGAAACAGCTGCCTGAAGTACTTTTCTACCAAAGACTGCTTCAGAAGAAGAAAACACATCAAAATGATAGAATTTAGTAAAAGTATGCAAAGAAGACCAAGTTGCTGCTTTGCAAATCTGATCAACCGAAGCTTCATTCCTAAATGCCCAGGAAGTAGAGACTGACCTAGTCGAATGAGCTGTAATCCTTTGAGGCAGAGTTCTACCCGACTCAACATAAGCATGATGAATCAAAGACTTTAACCAAGATGCCAAAGAAATGGCAGAAAAGATAACAAATAGACTAGAAGTCTTTCGGAAATCTTTAGTAGCTTCAACATAATATTTCAAAGCTCTAACTACATCCAAAGAATGCAACGATCTTTCCTTAGAGTTCTTAGGATTAGGACACAATGAAGGAACCACAATTTCTCTACTTGTTAGAATTCACAACCTTAGGTAAAAATTTAAATGAAGTTCGCAACACCGCCTTATCCTGATGAAAAATCAGAAAAGGAGACTCACAAGAAAGAGCAGATAATTCAGAAACTCTTCTAGCAGAAGAGATGGCCAAAAGAAACAAAACTTTCCAAGAAAGTAATTTAATATCCAGCGAATGCATAGGTTCAAATGGAGGAGCTTGAAGAGCCCCCAGAACCAAATTCAAACTCCAAGGAGGAGAAATTGACTTAATGACAGGTTTTATACGAACCAAAGCCTGAATAAAACAATGAATATCAGGAAGATTAGCAATCTTTCTGTGAAAAAGAACAGAAAGAGCAGAGATTTGTCCTTTCAAGGAACTTGCAGACAAACCTTTATCCAAACCATCCTGAAGAAACTGCAAAATTCTAGGAATTCTAAAAGAATGCCAAGAAAAGTGATGAGAAGAACACCAAGAAATGTAAGCCTTCCAGACTCGATAATATATCTTCCTAGATACAGATTTACGAGCCTGTAACATAGTATTAATTACGGAGTCAGAGAAACCTCTATGACTGAGAATCAAGCGTTCAATCTCCATACCTTCAAATTTAAGGATTTGAGATCCTGATGGAAAAAAGGACCTTGCGATAGAAGGTCTGGTCTTAACGGAAGAGTCCACGGTTGGCAAGTAGCCATCCGGACAAGATCCGCATACCAAAACCTGTGAGACCATGCTGGAGCCACCAGCAGAACAAACAAATGCTCCTTTAGAATCTTGGAAATCACTCTTGGAAGAAGAACTAGAGGCGGAAAGATATAGGCAGGATGAAACTTCCAAGGAAGTGACAATGCATCCACTGCTTCCGCCTGAGGATCCCTGGATCTGGACAGATACCTGGGAAGCTTCTTGTTTAGATGAGAAGCCATCAGATCTATTTCTGGAAGTCCCCACATTTGGACAATCTGACGAAATACCTCTGGGTGAAGAGACCATTCGCCCGGATGTAATGTTTGAGATAATCCGCTTCCCAATTGTCTATACCTGGGATATGAACCGCAGAAATTAGACAGGAGCTGAATTCCGCCCATACAAGTATTCAAGATACTTCTTTCATAGCCAGAGGACTGTGAGTCCCTCCTTGATGATTGACATATGCCACGGTTGTGACATTGTCCGTCTGAAAACAAATGAACGACTCTCTCTTTAGAAGAGGCCATGACTGAAGAGCTCTGAAAATCGCACGGAGTTCCAAAATGTTGATTGGTAATCTCGCCTCCTGAGATTCCCAAACCCCTTGTGCTGTCAGAGACCCCCATACAGCTCCCCAACCTGTCAGACCTGCATCTGTTGAGATCACAGTCCAGGTCGGAAGAACAAAAGAAGCCCCCTGAACTAAACGATGGTGGTCTGTCCACCACGTCAGAGAGTGTCGTACAATCGGTTTTAAAGATATTAATTGTGATATCTTTGTATAATCCCTGCACCACTGGTTCAGCATACAGTGCTGAAGAGGTCGCATGTGAAAACGAGCAAAGGGGATCGCGTCCGATGCAGCAGTCATAAGACCTAGAATTTCCATGCATAAGGCTACCGAAGGGAATGATTGAGACTGAAGGTTTCGACAAGCTGAAACCAATTTCAGACGTCTCTTGTCTGTCAGCGACAGAGTCATGGACACTGAATCTATCTGGAAACCTAAAAAGGTTACCCTTGTCTGAGGAATCAAGGAACTCTTTGGTAAATTGATCCTCCAACCATGTTCTCGAAGAAACGATACAAGTCGATTCGTATGAGATTCTGCTAAATGTGAAGACTGAGCAAGTACCAAGATATTGTCCAAATAAGGAAATACCACAATACCCTGTTCTCTGATTACAGATAGGAGGGCACCGAGAACCTTTGTAAAAATCCTTGGAGCTGTTGCTAGGCCAAACGGCAGAGCCACAAACTGGTAATGCTTGTCTAGAAAAGAGAATCTCAGAAACTGATAGTGATCTGGATGAATCGGAATATGCAGATATGCATCTTGTAAATTCTTTTGTGGACATATAATGCCCTTGCTGAACAAAAGGCAGAATAGTCCTTATAGTTACCATTTTGAATGTTGGTATCCTTACATAACGATTCAATATTTTTAAATCCAGAACTGGTCTGAAGGAATTCCCCTTCTTTGGTACAATGAAGAGATTTAAGTAAAACCCAGCCCCTGTTCCAAAACTGGAACTGGCACAATTACTCCAGCCAACTCTAGATCTGAAACACATTTCAGAAATGCTTGAGCCTTCACTGGATTTATTGGGACACGGGAAAGAAAAAATCTTTTTGCAGGAGGCCTTATCTTGAAGCCTATTCTGTACCCTTGTGAAACAATATTCTGAATCCAAAGATTGTGAATCGAATTGATCCAAATTTCTTTGAAAAATCGTAATCTGCCCCCTACCAGCTGGGCTGGAATGAGGGCCGCACCTTCATGTGGACTTGGGAGCTGACTTTGGCTTTCTAAAAGGCTTGGATTTATTCCAGACTGGAGATGGTTTCCAAACTGATACCGCTCCTGTAGGGGAAGGATCAGGTTTTTGTTCCTTATTGTGACGAAAGGAACGAAAACGATTAGCAGACCTAAATTTACCTTTAGATTTTTTATCCTGTGGTAAAAAAGTTCCTTTCCCCCCCAGTAACAGTTGAAATAATAGAATCCAACTGTGAACCAAACAATTTATTACCCTGGAAAGAAAGGGAAAGCAAAGTTGACTTAGAAGACATATCAGCATTCCAAGTTTTAAGCCATAAAGCTCTTCTAGCTAAAATAGCTAAAGACATATACCTGACATCAACCCTAATGATATCAAAGATGGCATCACAAATAAAGTTATTAGCATGTTGAAGAAGATTAACAATGCTATGAGTATTATGATCTGTTACTTGTTGTGCTAAAGCTTCCAACCAGAAAGTTAAGGCTGCAGCAACATCCGCCAAAGATATAGCAGGTCTAAGAAGATTACCTGAACATAAGTAAGCTTTTCTTAGAAAGGATTCAAGTTTCCTATCTAAAGGATCCTTAAAGGAAGTACTATCTGCCGTAGGAATAGTAGTACGTTTAGCAAGAGTAGAGATAGCCCCATCAACCTTAGGGATTTTGTCCCAAAACTCTAATCTGTCAGATGGCACAGGATATAATTGCTTAAAGCGTTTAGAAGGAGTAAATGAATTACCCAAATTATTCCATTCCCTGGAAATTACTTCAGAAATAGCATCAGGGACGGGAAAAACCTCCGGAATAACTACAGGAGGTTTAAAAACCGTATTCAAACGTTTAGATTTAGTATCAAGAGGACCAGATTCCTCTATTTCTAAAGCAAGTAAGACTTCTTTAAGTAAAGAACGAATAAATTCCATTTTGAATAAATATGAAGATTTATCAGTATCAACCTCTGAAACAGAATCCTCTGAACCAGAAAAATCATTATCAGAAACAGAATCAGAATGATGATGTTCATTTAAAAACTCATCTGAAAAATGAGAAGTTTTAAAAGACCTTTTACGTTTACTGGAAGGAGGAATAACAGACATAGCCTTCTTAATAGATTTAGAAACAAAATCTCTTATGTTAACAGGAACACCCTGAATATTAGATGTTGATGGAACAGCAACAGGTAATGGAGCATTACTAAAGGAAATATCATCTGCATTAACAAGTTTGTCATGACATTCATTACAAACAACAGCCGGAAGAACAGTTACCACAAGTTTACAACAAATACACTTAACTTTGGTAGATCCAGCATCAGGCAGCAATTTTCCAGAAGTATCTTCTGATTCAGGGTCAGTCTGAGACATCTTGCAATATGTAATAGAAAAAACAACATATAAAGCAAAATTGATATCTCACAACATAGTAGGTTTATCCAAATGTTGTATTTCTAAAGATCATATACAGTTATTGTTGTTGGCTTTGGTAGGGGAGAGTGGTTAATAGTTAATATCTAACAATATTAATGGTACTTTACCTTACAGCTAGTTTCCCCCTATGTTTTAAAAATGGAGTTAGTTGGCAACTCCTCTGTTCTATAGGTTCCCCCAGAACTAATTGATGTTATTTCAGAAACCTCAATATGTTATTTTTTATTTTATATTTCTTTTGTTTAAGTTATACTTCTCTAACGTCTTTGCTTTTTCTACCCTACAGTTATTCATTCTACTTATCCTTCTCTTCTCTCCCCTTGTGCCTTCCCCAAGTGGACCACAGACACACCCAGTAACCCAACGGATGAGAGTGATTTTTCAGAGAGGTGATTCGTTACTAGAGGCTGGTGAGCTCTTGCAAACACAATACACTTCATCACTATTCCTTACAATTAATAATCAAACAATTCCATTTGTCACACACTAATGACTCCGACTAATATAGTTCTACTCTCCCATAACGCAAGAGGTCTAAATTCAGATGCAAAACGTAGGAAAGCCTTATCTCAATACACACGCTTGGGTGCTAACGTCATTTTCTTACAAGAAACTCATTTTGAGTCTAATCATATTCCCAAATACTGGACGAATCAATACCCAACACACTTTCATTCTACTACAGATAAAAAGAAGAGAGGGGTTTCCATCCTTCTCCACTCCTCCTTAAATTTTATTCACAAAGAATCCATAATAGATAAAGAGGGCAGATACCTAATCATTAAGGGCCACATTAACGAAGTGGAAATTATTTTTTGCAACATCTATGCCCCAAACGAAAAGCAAGACAAATTCATTAATAAAATCTCACACCTTCTCACAAACTGGAACTCGGCTAGAATATTTCTAGCAGGAGACTTTAATGTCTCCCTCTACATGCAATTTCCTCAGTCACAAATCCGACCCACACAATCACAAATTAGAAACAACAGAAAAACTAAATCTATTTCCAGTACTCTGGAAGGACATAATGTACTTGACTCTTGGACTGCGCTATATGGCATCACTTCAGATCACACTTTCTACTCAACAGCACACCGTAAATATTTCAAGCTAGATTACATTTTCCTGAGCCAAACCCTAATTTCCAATCTGGTATCCTCCTCCATTCATCCTTGTGTGTGGTCTGATCATTCCATAATAGTAGCTAAAATAGCAGGGCTTCTTCCCCCAAACAATGCAAGAAGCTGGACTTATGACCCCACACTTATGAAAAATCCCAAACATAAAGATCATATTTTCAAACAGATGATGGAATTCTGGAATATTAATACAGATTCCATCGATAACTCGATTCAGATTTGGGCAGCCCATAAATCGGTGTTAAGAGGTTTCCTAATCCAACTAAAGTCAAAATCAAAAAGGGAAACACAGTTACTATTACAGACACTACACAAGGAGATAGCTACACTAGAGAAACAACATAGACTTACCTGCTCACCCAAGGTATATAAAACATTGCAAAATCAACGCCAAAAACTAGATAAATTATTAAATGACCAGTCACTTAGAGCCGGATTAAGACTACAAACCAAATACTATATATACGCCAATAAACCAGATCATTATCTAGCCAATAAAATTAGAGATAGGATCAAAGATATTTCCATTCCCTTCTTACGCATAAATGCATGTGAATCTACATCCCACCCAAAAGTAATTGTAGACACTTTTGCCAACTATTATAGTTCTTTATATGATGGCAAGAAAGTTTCCAAATCAGAACAAACTTCCTGTCTCCTGAATAGATTTCTGGAGGAAGCCACTCTGCCCCAAATTGACCAACAAGATTTGGCAACTCTTAACTCAGACATCAGTGCAAGTGAGGTACAGAGAGTTATCCAAGATCTGAAACCTGGTAAAGCAGCAGGCCCAGATGGCTTTTCAGGCGAGTACTATAAACTATTTAAATCCTTTCTCATACCTCACCTAGTCAAATTTAGCAATCATATACTTCAAGGACATACTATTACCTCAGAACTTTTAGATGCCAAAATTATAGTCCTCCCTAAGCCGGGTAAGGACAGGTCCCTCTGTCATAATTATAGACCAATTTCCCTCATTAACCAAGATTTAAATTTTTTTACCAAAATTCTGGCCAACCGATTAAAACACTTGCTCCCAAAACTAATTCACCCAGACCAGGTTGGCTTCATTAAAAATAGGGAAGCTCCAGATAATATCAGAAGGATGATATCATTAATAGATTATTTGCATATTTCTAAAACGCCTTCTCTGTTGTTATCCCTGGACACAGAGAAGGCGTTTGACAGGGTCGACTGGGAGTACATGCAAGCTGTACTACATACCATGGGCTTTAGGGGTTCTTTTATTACAGCGATCCAGAGTATATATTCATATCCCTCGGCATGCGTTAAGGCAATGGGACACCAATCTGACAGATTTGCGGTCTTAAATGGGACGAGACAGGGTTGTCCTTTATCCCCTCTCCTTTTTGCTGTTTGCATAGAGCCCCTGGCGCAACACATTAGGAACTCCCCAGACATTACGGGTATTAAAATAGGACAATCAGTTTACAAACTCACTCTTTTTGCAGACGACGTTTTGCTCTCCCTAACCAAACCCCTTATATCTCTGCCAAATTTATACAACACCCTTAGGAACTTCTCCACTATATCTGGTTACAAAGTGAACCTTGAAAAATGTGAAGCCATGCCTCTTGCTATTCCAGACCACACAAAAAAATTGATAGAACTAAACTTTGAGTTTAATTGGGTAAAACATCATCTCAAATATCTAGGGATCAACCTTAGAAAACACTCATCGGAACTTTACCAAACCAACTATCCTCCAATTTATAAAGTAATCAAACAGGACCTCACTAAATGGAGTAAACTGAGATTTTCTTGGTTTTGACGTCTATCTGCGATCAAAATGTCTGTGTTACCAAAGATTTTATATTTATTTCGGACCCTACCGATAGGCATCCCGAATTGTGATCTAGACAATCTCCAAGCTTGCATTAACAATTTTATAAGAGGGACTAAAAAAGCTAGAATTCCTAAACCAATATTTACGAGACATAGGCAACTGGGAGGCCTGGGCGCACCAAATCTCAGACACTACTTCCAAGCAGCTAGGTTAGCCCAAACTACTCTCCTTAACAAAATGGAAGATGAGATAAGATGGACCACGTTGGAGTCAGACATAAATAAACTATATCCTCAAGAGCTGGCTTTGTGGGACCCACATAGAGCTCAAACCCAAAAACTTAATAAATTCCCAATTACAGATTACATGCTCAAAGCTTGGTCCACTCTTGTTTCGTCTCTCAAAATTCTCCCTAACAGATCCCTCAAGACCCCCCTAAAAGTAATCATACCTTCAGAACAGATCCCAGCTATACAGAAGTGGGAAAACAGAGGTCTTTATAGGATCGCAGACTTAGTAGACAAAGGCAAATTAATGACATACACACAACTTCAGGATAAACTGTCTCCTTCCAAATTACATTGGTTTCTATATCTTCAGATATCCTCCATCATACATAAATACCTACCTTCATTGACAGGTCACAAATTCACTCCCTTAGAAATAATTTGTAGCTCCTCATCCAGACCTAGAAAAACTATTTCACAATTATACCAACTAATTCAATCTTCCACACAAATCACTAAAACAAGCCTTCAGCTCAAATGGGAGGCCAACCTCAATACTGAAATTGATATTTCCGACTGGAATAACTTAATATATAATGCGAGTAAAGGCCTGTTGAGTGCTGACATGCAGGAAAATTGCCTTAAAACAATTTTCAGATGGTATCTCACTCCAATTATCACCTCTCATTCCATTAAACGGGGGTCCAAGCTCTGTTACAGGGGTTGTGAAGTCGAAGGTACATACAAACACATGTGGTGGGACTGCTCTTACTCTAAAATAATCTGGAATAAATTATCACTCCTTTTAAGTAGGATACTAGATAGCCCCATTCAGTTGTCAATGAACCAAGCCCTATTGAATGTACGCTTAAGGCAGTTTAATAAAGACATTAATCAATTTATCAAAATTTTATGTACAGCTACACGTATATGTATAGCCCGTCACTGGAAGGAGGGGGCTCCCCCCTGGGACGAAATTTTACATAAAATTAGGCACATATACAATATGTCCGCACAGGCAGCAATATTACAAGACACTCAGGAAGCTTTTCACAAAGTCTGGTTTTATTGGATCACACATGACTCCATATAATACTGTTTGAATTGTCAATATACCCAATACAGCAGAGATCTTATATGCCTTTATACATCCGTTGGTTAATCATAATATTATCCTTATTGATGAAAATTCCACCGGGTGTGTCATGGTCGGAAGGCACTATTTTCTTACTCTTCTTCATCTTCCCCTCTTATCTTCTTCTCTTCCCCCTTTGATTTTCCCAACTTTTCTCTATACTCCCTTTGTATTCAAGATCTTCATAAATTTTTTGGTTAAGATGGGAATGAGGGGGTGTCCTTACCCCACTCAGGTCCCCCAGACAAACTGAAAGACAAGATGCATGATAGCTGTTGTTTAAGGAGTAATCGACCAAGTAATTCCATCTATATAGCGATACAAATGTAAATGTTTTAAATGCTTTTAGGAAATCTTAGTTACTGTCTACTAATATTGGTCTCATTGATCTATCTGTCATTAAGTGGCTATGTCTTCTGTGAAGGTCTTGTTTATTCTTTTGTATAGTTTAAATATCAATAAAAAATTATTTCAAATAAAGCAAAATTGATCAAATTCCTTAACTGACAGTTTCAGGAATGGGAAACATGCCAATGAACAAGCTTCTAGCAACCAGAAGCAAATAAGAAATGAGACTTAAATAATGTGGAGACAATAATGACGCCCACATTATTTGGCGCCTAAATGCTTTAAGCGCCAAAAATGACGCCACATCCGGTGACGCCGACATTTTTGGCGGAAAAAACGTAAAAAAAATGACGCAACTTCCGGCGACAAGTATGACGCCGGAAATGACTACGAAAATTTTTGCGCCAAAAAAGTCCGCGCCAAAAATGACGCAATAAAAAGAAGCATTTTCAGCCCCCGCGAGCCTAACAGCCCACAGGAAAAAAAGTCAAATTTTAAGGTAAGAAAAATTGATTATTCATATGCATTATCACAAATAATGAAACTGACTGTCTGAAATAAGGAATGTTGAACATCCTGAGTCAAGGCAAATAAATGTTTAAACACAAATATTTAGAACTTTATATAAAAGTGCCCAACCATAGCTTAGAGTGTCACAAAAATAAGACTTACTTACCCCGGGACACTCATCTACATGTAGTAGAAAGCCAAACCAGTACTGAAACGAGAATCAGTAGAGGTAATGGTACATAAGAGTATATCGTCGATCTGAAAAGGGAGGTAAGAGATGAATCTCTACGACCAATAACAGAGAACCTATGAAATAGACCCCGTAGAAGGAGATCATTGAATTCAAATAGGCAATACTCTCTTCACATCCTTCTGACATTCACTGCACACTGAGAGGAAAACCGGGCTTCAGCCTGCTGGGAAGCGCATATCAACGAAGAATCTAGCACAAACTTACTTCACCACCTCCATGGGAGGCAAAGTTTGTAAAACTGATTTGTGGGTGTGGTGAGGGGTGTATTTATAGGCATTTTGAGGTCTGGGAAACTTTGCCCCTCCTGGTAGGAATGTATATCCCATATGTCACTAGCTCATGGACTCTTGCTAATTACATGAAAGAAACAAACTTACCAAAAGACACCCATCCACGTATAGCAGATAGCCAAACCAGTACTGAAACAGTTATCAGTAGAGGTAATGGTAAATTGAGAGTATATGGTCGATCTGAAAAGGGAGGTAGGAGATGAATCTCTACGACCGATAACAGAGAACCTATGAAATAGACCCCCATTAGGGAAATCATTTTATTCAATAAGTGATACTCCCTTCACGTCCCTCTGACATTCGCTGTACTCTGAGAGGAATCGGGCTTCAACAATGCTGAGAAGCGCATATCAACGTAGAAATCTTAAGCACAAACTTACTTCACCACCTCCATAGGAGGCAAAGTTTGTAAAACTGAATTGTGGGTGTGGTGAGGGGTGTATTTATAGGCATTTTGAGGTTTGGGAAACATTGCCCCTCCTGGTAGGATTGTATATCCCATACATCACTAGCTCATGGACTCTTGCCAATTACATGAAAGAAAATGCATTTATCAGGTAAGAATAAATTACGTTTTATTTCATGATAAGTTCACAAGACCCACCCTTTTTGTAAAGTTGGCAGGAGTACTTATCTTGCCCCACTTTGTATTTTCAGCTTTTTTGTTTCCTCTATCTGCTTGGCTATATGTATAACTGAGGATTCATGAAACAAATTAATTTACCAGGTAAGCATCATGTTTAAAGGGCCATTATACACCAAATTTTTCTTTGCATAAATGTGTTGTAGATGATCCATTTATATCGCCCACCTTGGAGTGTTTTTATAACAATGTATAGTTTTGCTTATTTTTTAATAACATTGTGCAGATTTTCAGACTCCTAACCAAGCCGCCCCCCCCCCCATTGTCAGAAGTAGACTTACTTTTCCAGTCTACTGCTGGCTTCTGTTTGTATAATTTGTCTTTTCATATGCAGGGAAGGGGGGGGGGGTGTCAGCTATCAAACACTTTCCTTGGATGTTCCTGATAACCTAATCAACAGTGCTAAACTTGGATCTTCTAAGTAAGTTTTTAAAAGGTTTTAGACAGGATTTTTAGATCAGAATCTGTGCTTATTATTCTTTATAATAGTATCTATTACATGCAGTTATATGATAAAGGAATTTTATGCTTACCTGATAAATTTATTTATTTTACGATATGACGAGTCTACGGGCTTCATCCTTACTTGTGGGATATTATCCTCCTGCTAACAGGAAGTGGCAAAGAGCACCACAGCAGAGCTGTATATGTAGCTCCTCCCCTTCCCTCCCAATCCAGTCATTCGACCGAAGTTAAAGGGACAGTTTACTCAAAAATTTTCTCCCCTTTAATTTGTTCCCAATGATCCACTTTACCTGCTGGAGTGTATTAAATTGTTTACAAGTAGCTCCTTTACCCTTATATTGGCATTTGAAATAGTTAATTTAACATGTGGTATCCCCACCTATTCTGAAAGTTTGTGGCCGCGCGTACCAGCTATAGATAAGCTGTGCAAACACAGCCAGCAGAAGAAATTACACTCCCAGTGTGATAAAGCAGAGATAAGGTAATAAATTGTTGATTTTCCATTGTTCTCTCAAAGTATTGGTGATTGTTTTAAGGACAGATATAAGATAAAGAAGCAGGTATATGTGCACAATGGTATACAGTAATGAGATCTGATTATACCTACAAGCTCAACCTATTTTATTAGGCTGTGGCTTCAAAACACAAAATCAGAGATTTAATATACACAAATAAGCCTTAAAAAGCTAATTTTCATACATTTTTTACTCTGCAGTTGGTAAAAAAAGCAATTGTAAACACATTAAGGGAAAAACTATTTTACAGTATACTGTCCCTTTAAGGAAGAGAAAGGAAAGGCCAAAGGTGCAGAGGTGACTAACGTTTAACAAAAAAATAACCTGTCTAAAAATTGACAGGGTGGGCCGTGGACTCGTCATATCATAAAAGAAATAAATTTATTAGGTAAGCATAAATTTCCTTTTCTTTTACAAAGATATGACGAGTCCACGGGTTTCATCCTTACTTGTGGGATACCAATACCAAAGCTATAGGACACGGATGAAAGGGAGGGACAAGACAGGTACCTAAACGGAAGGCACCACTGCTTGAAGAACCTTTCCCCCAAAACAGCCTCAGAAGAAGCCAAAATATGAAATTTTAGAAAACGTATAAAGCGACGACCAGGTTGCAGCCTTGCAAATCTGTTCAACAGAAGCATCGTTCTTAAAAAGGTCCATGTGGAAGCCACAGTCCTAGTAGAATGAGCCATAATTCTTTCAGGAGGCTGCTGTCCAGCAGTCTCCTTAACCAGGCGAATAATACTCCGCAGCCAAAAAGAAAGAAAGGTAGCCATAGCGTTCTGACCCCTATGCTTTCCAAAATACACAATGAATAATGAAGATGATTGACGGAAATCCTTAGTCGCCTGTAAGTAAAAACTTCAAGGCACGGACCATGTCCAAGATGTGTAACAGACACTTCTTCTTAGACGAAGAACTAGGACACAAGGAAGGAACAACAATTTCCTGATTAATATTCTTATTTGGAACAACCTTAGGAAGAAATCCAGGTTTGATACGCAAAACCACCTTATCAGAATGAAATATGAGATAAGGCGAATCACATTGTAAAGCTGAAAGCTCAGAAATTCTTTGAGCCGAAGAATAGCAACCAAAAAACAGAACTGTCCAAGATAACAACTTAATATCTATGGAAATGTATGGGTTCACACGTAACCCCTTGAAGAACTAAATTCAAACTCCAGGGAGGAGTAATTGGTCTAAATACAGGCTTAATTATGGTTAGAGCCTGACAAAAAACCTAAACATCTGGCACATCTGCCAAACGTTTGTGAAACAAAATTGATAAAACAGAAATCTGTCCCTTTAAGGAACTTGCTGATAATCCTTTCTCCAAACCTTCTTGGAGAGAAGACAGAATCCTGAAAATCCTGACTTTATTCCATGAGTAAGTCTTGGATTCACATCAACAAAGATATGTACACCATATCTTACGATAGATCTTTCTAGAGACAGGTTTACAAACCTGTAACAAAGTATTGATGACTGAATCAGAAAATCCCCGCTTAGATAAAATCAAGCGTTCAATCTCCACGCAGGCAACTGCAGAGACTTTAGATTTGGATGTTGGAAAGGTCCTTGAATGAGAACGACCTGTCTCAAAGGAAGTTTCTACGGTGGCGGAGAGGACATGTCCACTAGATCCGCATACCAAGTCCTGCGTGGCCACGCAGGCACTATCAATATTACTGAAGCTCTCTCCTGTTTGATCCGAGCAATCATGCGTGGAAGGAGAGAAAATGATGAAAACACATAAGCTAGGCTGAACGACCAAGGCACTGCCAGGGAATCTATCAGTTCGGCCTGAGGATCCCTCGACCCAGATTCGCAACTTGGAAGCTTGGCATGCTGAGACAAATACCTCCGGATGAAGTTCCCACTCCCTCGGATGAAAAGTCTGACAACTTAGAAAATCCGCTTCCCAGATCCTGGAATAGATATTGCCGATAGACGACAAGAGTGAGCCTCCGCCCAACTGGTTATCTTTGATGCTTCTATCATCGCTAAAGAACTCCTTGTTCTCCGCTGATGATTGATATATGCCACAGTCGTGATATTGTCCGACTGGAATCTTATGAATTTGGCTAAAGCCAACTGAGGCCACGCCTGAAGCGCATTGAATATTGCTCTCAGTTCCAGAATATTGGAAGTAGTCTACCTGAGTCCAAACACCCTGAGCCTTCAGGGAATTCCAGACTGTACTCCAGCCCAGAAGGCTGGCGTCCGTTGTCACTATCACCAATGAGGGTCCCGGAAACACTGCCCCTGGGACAGATGATCCGGCGACAACCACCAAAGAAGAGAGTCTCTGGTCTCTTGATCCAGATTCATCTGAGGAGATAAATTTGCATAGTCCCCAATGTGCTTGTCCGAGCAAGCACAGCTGCAGTGGACTGGGAGAAAAGCGCAATCATTAATCATTGGCGCAATCATTAATCCAATGACCTCCATACACTGAGCCACTGATGGCCGAGGAATGGACTGAAGTGCTCGGCAAGTATTTAGATTCTTTAACTTTCTGACCTCTGTCAGAAAGATTTTTATGTCTACCGAGTCTATTAGAGTTCCCATAAGGGAAACCCTTGTCCGAGGAACCAGTGAATTCCTTTCTATGTTCACCTACCAACCGTGAGTTCTGAGAAACGACCACACTGTATCCGTGTGAAGTTTTGTCAGACGAAAGTTGACGTCTGAATCAAAATATCATCTCAATAAGGCGCCACTGCTATGCCCTGCGGTCTGAGAACCGCTAGAAGGGACCCTAGAACCTTTGTGAAGATTCTGGGAGCTGTGGCCAACCCGAAGGGAAGAGCCACCAACTGGTAATGTTTGTCCAGAAAGGCAAACCTTAGGAACTGATGACGATCCTTGAGAATAGAATATGAAGGTATGCATCCTTCAAATCCATGGTAGTCATATATTGACCCTCCTGGATCATTGACAAAATTGTTCGTATAGTCTCCATCTTGAACAATGGGACTCTGAGAAATTTGTTTAGACACTTGAGATCTAACATCGGTTTAAAAGTTCCTTCTTTTTTGGGAACCACAAAAAAATTTTGAGTAAAATCCCTGTCCCTGTTCCAGTTTTGGAACAAGAAAAAATACTCCCATGGTATAGAGGTCTTTTACACAATGTAAGAACGCCTCTCTTTTATCTGGACTACAGACAATCTTGAAAGATGAAAACTCCCTCTTGGGAGAAAAATCTTGAATTACAGTAGATACCCGTGGGTCACGATTTCCAATACCCAGGGGTCCTGTACATCTCTTGCCCAAGTCTGGACAAAGAAGAAAGTCTGCCCCAAACTAGATCCGGTCCCGGATCGGGGGCCACTCCTTCATGCTGTCCTAGTAGCAGCAACGGGCTTCTTAGATAGTTTTCCTTATTCCAAGCCTGGTTGGCACTCCAGATGGACTTGGATTTGAGGAGAGGAAGCCGAGGGTACTTTACCCCTCAACCTGTTCTGAGGTAGGGCATGGCCTTTACCTCCAGTAATGTCAGAAATGATTTCCTTCAATTCAGGCACGAATAGGGTCCTATTCTTGAAAGGAAAAGCTAAAAGCTTAGGCCTAGATTTGGAGTTTGGCGGTAGATGGGCTGTTAACGCTACGCAGGCTTTTTTCTGGCCGCACCATAAAATTAACTCTGGTATCGAGAGTCCAAAAAAAAGCTGCGTTAGGCTCCAAAAAAGGAGCGTAGAGCATTTTTACCGCAAATGCAACTCTCGATACCAGAGTTGCTTACGGACGCGGCCAGCCTCAAAAACGTGCTCGTGCACGATTCTCCCATAGGAAACAATGGGGCTGTTTGAGCTGAAAAAAAACCTAACACCTGCAAAAAAGCAGCGTTCAGCTCCTAACGCAGCCCCATTGTTTCCTATGGGGAAACACTTCCTAAGTCTGCACCTAACACCCTAACATGAACCCGAGTCTAAACACCCCTAACCTTACACTTATTAACCCCTAATCTGCCGCCCCCGCTATCGCTGACCCCTGCATTATATTATTAACCCCTAATCTTCCGCTCCGTAAACCGCCGCAACTTACATTATCCCTATGTACCCCTAATCTGCTGCCCCTAACACCGCCGACCCCTATATTATATTTATTAACCCCTAACCTGCCCCCCACAACGTCGCCGCCAGCTACTTACAATAATTAACCCCTAATCTGCCGACCGCAAAGCGCCGCCACCTACGTTATCCTTATGTACCCCTAATCTGCTGCCCCTAACACCGCCGACCCCTATATTATATTTATTAACCCCTAATCTGCCCCCCTCAACGTCGTCGACACCTGCCTACACTTATTAACCCCTAATCTGCCGAGCGGACCTGAGCGCTACTATAATAAAGTTATTAACCCCTAATCCGCCTCACTAACCCTATCATAAATAGTATTAACCCCTAATCTGCCCTCCCTAACATCGCCGACACCTAACTTCAATTATTAACCCCTAATCTGACGACCGGAGCTCATCGCTACTATAATAAATGGATTAACCCCTAAAGCTAAGTCTAACCCTAACACTAACACCCCCCTAACTTAAATATAATTTACATCTAACGAAATTAATTAACTCTTATTAAATAAATTATTCCTATTTAAAGCTAAATACTTACCTGTAAAATAAATCCTAATATAGCTACAATATAAATTATAATTACATTGTAGCTATTTTAGGATTAATATTTATTTTACAGGCAACTTTGTAATTATTTTAACCAGGTACAATAGCTATTAAATAGTTAAGAACTATTTAATAGTTACCTAGTTAAAATAATAACAAAATTACCTGTAAAATAAGTCCTAACCTAAGTTATAATTAAACCTAACACTACCCTATCAATAAATTAATTAAATAATATACCTACAATTACCTACAATAAAACCTAACACTACACTATCAATAAATAAATTAAATACAATTTCTACAAATAACTACAATTACATAAACTAACTAAAGTACAAAAAATAAAAAAGAACTAAGTTACAAAAAATAAAAAAATATTTACAAACATAAGAAAAATATTACAACAATTTTAAACTAATTACACCTACTCTAAGCCCCCTAATAAAATAACAAAGACCCCCAAAATAAAAAAATGCCCTACCCTATTCTAAATTAATAAATTTAAAAGCTCTTTTACCTTACCAGCCCTGAACAGGGCCCTTTGCGGGGCATGCCCCAAGAAAATCAGCTCTTTTGCCTGTAAAAAAAAACATACAATACCCCCCCCCCAACATTACAACCCACCACCCACATACCCCTAATCTAACCCAAACCCCCCTTAAATAAACCTAACACTAAGCCCCTGAAGATCTTCCTACCTTGTCTTCACCTCAACAGGTATCACCGATCTGTCCTGGCATCCGGTGCTGAAGAGGTCCAGAAGAGGCTCCAAAGTCTTCCTCCTATCCGGCAAGAAGAGGACATCCGGACCGGCAAACATCTTCATCCAAGCGGCATCTTCGATCTTCTTCCATCCGGTGCGGAGCGGGTCCATGTTGAAGCAGCCGACGCGGATCCATCCTCTTCTTCCGGCGTCTCCCGACGAATGACGGTTCCTTTAAGGGACGTCATCCAAGATGGCGTCCCTCGAATTCCGATTGGCTGATAGGATTCTATCAGCCAATCGGAATTAAGGTAGGAATATTCTGATTGGCTGATGGAATCAGCCAATCAGAATCAAGTTCAATCCGATTGGCTGATCCAATCAGCCAATCAGATTGAGCTCGCATTCTATTGGCTGATCGGAACAGCCAATAGAATGCGAGCTCAATCTGATTGGCTGATTGGATCAGCCAATCGGATTGAACTTGATTCTGATTGGCTGATTCCATCAGCCAATCAGAATATTCCTACCTTAATTCCGATTGGCTGATAGAATCCTATCAGCCAATCGGAATTCGAGGGACGCCATCTTGGATGACGTCCCTTAAAGGAACCGTCATTCGTCGGGAGACGCCGGAAGAAGAGGATGGATCCGCGTCGGCTGCTTCAACATGGACCCGCTCCGCACCGGATGGAAGAAGATTGAAGATGCCGCTTGGATAAAGATGTTTGCCGGTCCGGATGTCCTCTTCTTGCCGGATAGGAGGAAGACTTTGGAGCCTCTTCTGGACCTCTTCAGCACCGGATGCCAGGACAGATCGGTGATACCTGTTGAGGTGAAGACAAGGTAGGAAGATCTTCAGGGGCTTAGTGTTAGGTTTATTTAAGGGGGGTTTGGGTTAGATTAGGGGTATGTGGGTGGTGGGTTGTAATGTTGGGGGGGGGGTATTGTATGTTTTTTTTTTACAGGCAAAAGAGCTGATTTTCTTGGGGCATGCCCCGCAAAGGGCCCTGTTCAGGGCTGGTAAGGTAAAAGAGCTTTTAAATTTATTAATTTAGAATAGGGTAGGGCATTTTTTTATTTTGGGGGTCTTTGTTATTTTATTAGGGGGCTTAGAGTAGGTGTAATTAGTTTAAAATTGTTGTAATATTTTTCTTATGTTTGTAAATATTTTTTTATTTTTTGTAACTTAGTTCTTTTTTATTTTTTGTACTTTAGTTAGTTTATGTAATTGTAGTTATTTGTAGAAATTGTATTTAATTTATTTATTGATAGTGTAGTGTTAGGTTTTATTGTAGGTAATTGTAGGTATTTTATTTAATTAATTTATTGATAGGGTAGTGTTAGGTTTAATTATAACTTAGGTTAGGACTTATTTTACAGGTAATTTTGTTATTATTTTAACTAGGTAACTATTAAATAGTTCTTAACGATTTAATAGCTATTGTACCTGGTTAAAATAATTACAAAGTTGCCTGTAAAATAAATATTAATCCTAAAATAGCTACAATGTAATTATAATTTATATTGTAGCTATATTAGGATTTATTTTACAGGTAAGTATTTAGCTTTAAATAGGAATAATTTATTTAATAAGAGTTAATTAATTTCGTTAGATGTAAATTATATTTAAGTTAGGGGGGTGTTAGTGTTAGGGTTAGACTTAGCTTTAGGGGTTAATCCATTTATTATAGTAGCGATGAGCTCCGGTCGTCAGATTAGGGGTTAATAATTGAAGTTAGGTGTCGGCGATGTTAGTGAGGCGGATTAGGGGTTAATAACTTTATTATAGTAGCGCTCAGGTCCGCTCGGCAGATTAGGGGTTAATAAGTGTAGGCAGGTGTCGGCGACGTTGAGGGGGGCAGATTAGGGGTTAATAAATATAATATAGGGGTCGGCGGTGTTAGGGGCAGCAGATTAGGGGTACATAAGGATAACGTAGGTGGCGGCGCTTTACGGTCGGCAGATTAGGGGTTAATTATTGTAAGTAGCTGGCGGCGACGTTGAGGGGGGCAGGTTAGGGGTTAATAAATATAATACAGGGGTCGGCGGGGTTAGGGGCAGCAGATTAGGGGTACATAAGTATAAAAAAAAATTAATCGAGTTGCGGCGATGTGGGGGGACCTCAGTTTAGGGGTACATAGGTAGTTTATGGGTGTTCGTGTACTTTAGGGTATAGTAGTTAAGAGCTTTATGAACCGGCGTTAGCCCAGAAAGCTCTTAACTCCTGCTTTTTTTCTGCGGCTGGAGTTTTGTCGTTAGAGCTCTAACGCTCACTTCAGAAACAACTCTAAATACCGGCGTTAGGAAGATCCCATTGAAAAGATAGGATACGCAATTGAAGTAAGGGGATCTGCAGTATGGAAAAGTTGCGGCTGAAAAGTGAGCGTTAGACCCTATTTTGAGTGACTCCAAATACCGGCGGTAGCCTAAAACCAGCGTTAGGAGCCTCTAACGCTGGTTTTCACGGCTAACGCCAAACTCCAAATCTAGGCCTTAGACTTTAATGACACATCAGCAGACCATGATTTCTCAGTCTGAAGAATACCTCCAAAGTGTCAAACCAAAAAGGCCGCCGCAGTGGTAACTGGTACAATACAAGACTTCGGCTGTAACAAAAAAAAACCTGATGAAGAAAACAACTTCTTTAGTCTATCCATAGGATCTTAGAAAGCACAACTGTCTTCAATAGAAATAGTTGTACGCTTAGCCAGGGTAGAAATAGCTCCCTCCACCTTAGGGACTGATTGGCTAGCGTCCCTGACGGTGTCAGAAATGGGATGCATTTTTCTAAAATTAAGGGAAGGTAACAACGGAACACCCGATCTTTCCCATTCCCGCAAAATAATTTCCGAGATTCTCTTGGGAACCGGAAAAACATCAGAATACCTAGGTATCTCTAGGAACTTGTCCATCTTACATAATTTCTCTGGTGGCACCACAAAGGGATCACAGTCACAGCTGTGTGCAAAGGATTGAAAAAAATGAAAAAAATGAAAAATTTAAAAATGAAAGTCAAATATCAAAAAATCAAAAAGGTGAAAAAGTAATGAAAAAAATGAAGATTATGGTGGGGTGTACACCAAACATGCCTTTGTGAATGTCTAGTGTATCCTTGGAAAATAAAATAGAACAAATTATCCCAAAATTAATTTGTGGTGCTTGAAGAACATCCAAACAAGTGTGGTTATAAGATTCCTAAGTGTTGATCCTCTTCTTGAGGAATGTATTAGAACTTTAGTGATGTCATCTTGACCTATAAAATGGTACAGAAAACAAACATAGTGCAATAAAGCTACTATATAGTAGAAATAAAGGTGTTAAACTCACCAACTGAGATCCTGAGCCGTAATACCAGTATCAACGCGTTTCGGTCCACAAAGGACCTTTCTCAAGACTGGCTTTCACCTATGGGGGGCGCCAGATAGCATGCTGTCGATTACCTCAAGGCTATGTCTCATCACCGGCAGTTTATTCGCTGGTGCTCCAGCGCACTTTGCAGGCATGGACATGCAGCCAGGGTTTCGGTCCTCCTGCAGTACGTTGATGACCTGCTGTTGTGTAGTCCAAATCAGGAGGCAAATACAGCAGACACTGTCAGTCTGCTTAAACACCTCGCTGCTGAAGGTCATAAAATAGCTAAGCACAAGTTACAAGTAGGAATGAAAGAAGTAGAATACTTGGGTTTTGTACTTTCCCACAGTCACAGGTCTATTAGTTCTAAACGCATACAAGCAATTCAAAGGGTCCCCAAACCTAACACTAGAAAAGACATGCTTACTTTTCTAGGCATGATAAACTATTGCAGACAATGGATTCCTGAGTGTTCCCATCATGATTCCATACTAAGACAAGCCATAAAGAGTGAAAACCCAGAATGTATACAATGGACCACAGACATGACTAGATCCTACATTGCACTTAAGACCAGTATTATTAGTGCCCCTGCTTTAGGACTACCTGATTATTGTAAACCATTTCATTTGTATGTGAGGGACAATTGTAAAACCATGGCTGCTGTCTGTGCCCAAGAACATGGCGGAGGCAATATGCGTCCCGTATCCTTTTTTTCCAAAGTAGTCCCAGTACCGGTACAGGGCAAGCCGGCGTGTCTCCGAGCATTGGCGGCATGCGCCATGGCTGTGGAGATTGTTGAAACAATAACGCTAGGTCACCCAGTAGTACTACACACAAGTCACCAAGTTTTACATCTTGTAAAAAATGTTACCACGCAACATATGACTGCCCAGAGGCTCTCTGGTTATGAGTGTACATTGTTAAATAACACTAATCTTACTATTAAATATAGCAATAGCAACTCAGGTCCGGCTCAGATTCTTAATGCACTACTTTTAGGTTCACCAGATCTGACAACCGACCATGACTGTTTAGAGGTAATGCATCATATCACCACACCACGAGCTGACTTAATGGACAAACCTATTGACTATGCAGATAATGTATTTGTTGATGGCTCCTGTTCCCGACCTAGTGATGGGATTTACAAGACTGGGTATGCCGTCGTGCAGTTACCAGACATAGTACTAGATGCAGGACCTATTAATTATCCTTCAGCACAGGCAGCAGAACTAATAGCACTCACAAAAGCATGTGAAATGTTTAAGGATAAATCTGTTAATGTTTACACTGACTCTCGCTATGCTTTTGGGGTTGTGCATGATTTTGGTATGATATGGAAACAACGTGGGTTTGTTTCAGCAGATGGCAAGACCATATCTCATACCAATCTCATTAATGACCTTTTACAGGCAATACAACTCCCAAAAGATATAGCGATCATTCATTGCCGTGCACACACACATAGGACTGATCCTATTTCTATGGGTAATGCGCTGGCGGATAGAATTGCTAAAGAAGCTGCTTATTCTTCACATACAGCTGAACCACCTATTCCGATGTATGCTGTTTTAGCCCCACCTTCATGTCCCACAGACCACATGCTTCATGAACTCCAGGGACATGCCACCGCAAGTGACATGTCTTTCTGGAAAAACAGAATTTATGTTTACCTGATAAATTTCTTTCTCCTACGGTGTGTCCGGTCCACGGCTTCATCCTTACTTGTGGGATATTCTCATTCCCTACAGGAAGTGGCAAAGAGAGCACACAGCAAAGCTGTCCATATAGCCCCCTCTCTAGCTCCGCCCCCCAGTCATTCGACCGACGGTTAGGAGAAAAAGGAGAACCATAGGGTGCAGTGGTGACTGTAGTGTACAAAAACAAAAATTTTAAACCTGACTAAAAGCCAGGGCGGGCCGTGGACCGGACACACCGTAGGAGAAAGAAATTTATCAGGTAAACATAAATTCTGTTTTCTCCTACATTGGTGTGTCCAGTCCACGGCTTCATCCTTACTTGTGGGAACCAATACCAAAGCTTTAGGACACGGATGAAGGGAGGGAGCAAGTCAGGTAACCTAAACGGAAGGCACTACTGCTTGTAAAACCTTTCTCCCAAAAATAGCCTCCGAAGAAGCATAAGTATCGAATTTGTAAAATTTGGCAAATGTATGCAGAGAAGACCATGTCGCTGCCTTACAGATCTGTTCAACAGAAGCCTCATTCTTGAAGGCCCATGTAGAAGCCACAGCTCTAGTAGAGTGAGCTGTAATTCGTTCAGGAGGCTGCCGTCCGGCAGTCTCATAAGCCAATCGGATGATGCTTTTTAGCCAAAAGGAAAGAGAGGTATCAGTAGCTTTCTGACCTCTCCTCTTACCAGAATAGACGACAAACAAGGATGATGTCTGTCTGAAATCCTTAGTTGCTTCTAAATAGAATTTTAAAGCACGAACCACATCTAAGTTATGTAACAAACGTTCCTTCTTCGAAACTGGATTCGGACGCAGAGAAGGAACATCTATTTCCTGGTTAATATTCCTGTTGGAAACCACCTTTGGAAGGAAACCAGGCTTGGTACGTAAAAACTACCTTATCTGTATGGAACACCAGATAGGGTGAAATACACTGCAAAGCAGACAATTCAGAAACTCTTCTAGCAGAAGAAATAGCAACCAAAAACAGAACTTTCCAGGATAGTAACTTAATATCTATGGAATGTAAAGGTTCAAACGGAACCCCTTGAAGAACTGAAAGAACTAAGTTTAGACTCCATGGAGGAGTCATGGGTCTGTAGACAGGCTTGATTCTGACTAACGCCTGTACAAACGCTTGAACATCTGGCACGGCTGCCAGACGTTTGTGCAACAAGACAGACAGAGCAGATATCTGTCCTTTTAGAGAACTAGCTGACAGACCTTTCTCCAAACCCTCTTGGAGAAAGGAAAGTATTCTTGGAATCCTAATTTTACTCCATGAGTAACCCTTGGATTCGCACCAACAGAGATATTTTTGCCATATCTTATGGTAAATTTTCCTGGTCACAGGCTTTCTGGCCTGAACCAGAGTATTTATAACAGATTCCGAAAACCCACGCTTAGATAGAATCAAGCGTTCAATTTCCAAGCAGTCAGTTGCAGAGAAACTAGGTTTGGATCTTCGAATGGACCCTGAACTAGAAGGTCCTGTCTCAAAGGTAGCTTCCATGGTGGAGCCGATGACATGTTCACCAGGTCTGCATACCAAGTCCTGCGTGACCATGCAGGAGCTATTAGAATCACTGAAGCCCTCTCCTGTTTGATCCTGGCTACTAGCCTGGGAAGGAGAGGAAACGGTGGAAAAACATAAGCTAGATTGAACGACCAAGGCGCCACTAATGCATCTACTAATGTCGCCTTGGGATCCCTGGACCCGTAGCGTGGAACCTTGGAGTTCTGACGAGACGCCATCAGATCCATATCTGGAATGCCCCATAGTTGAGTTAACTGGGAAAAGACCTCCGGGTGAAGTTCCCACTCCCCCGGATGGAAAGTCTGACGACTCAAATAATCCGCCTCCCAGTTGTCTACTCCTGGGATGTGAATTGCAGATAAATGGCAGGAGTGATCCTCCGCCCATTTGATGATCTTGGATACTTCTCTCATCGAAAGGGAACTCTTTGTTCCTCCCTGATGATTGATGTACGCTACAGTCATCATGTTGTCCGAATGAAATCTTATGAATTTGGCCTTCGCTAGCTGAGGCCAAGCCAGGAGTGCATTGAATATCACTCTCAGTTCCAAAATGTTTATCGGGAGAAGAGATTCTTCCCGAGACCATATACCCTGAGCTTTCAGGGAGTCCCAGACCGCGCCACAGCCTAAGAGACTGGCGTCGGTCGTGACAATGATCCACTCTGGTCTGCGGAAACTCATTCCCTGAGACAGGTGATCCTGAGACAACCACCAGAGGAGCGAGTCCCTGGTTTCCTGGTCCATTTGTATCTGGGGAGACAAGTCTGCATAATCCCCGTTCCACTGTCTGAGCATGCACAATTGCAGTGGTCTTAGATGAATTCTGGCAAACGGGACTATGTCCATTGCCGCAACCATTAGACCGATTACCTCCATGCACTGAGCCACAGACGGCTGAGGAATGGAACGAAGAACTCGACAAGCATTTAAAAGTTTTGACTTCCTGACCTCCGTCAGAAAGATTTTCATTTCTACCGAGTCTATTATTGTTCCCAGGAAGGGAACCCTTGTGACCGGGGACAGAGAACTCTTTTCTATGTTCACCTTCCACCCGTGAGACCTTAGAAAGGCCAGAACGATATCCGTATGAGCCTTGGCTCTGTGAAAGGACGGCGCCTGTATTAATATGTAATCTAGGTAAGGTGCTACTGCAATTCCCCGCAGCCTTAGTACCGCTAGAAGGGACCCTAGCACCTTTGTGAAAATTCTGGGAGCGGTGGCCAACCCGAAAGGAAGGGCCACAAACTGGTAATGCTTGTCCAGAAAGGCGAACCTTAGGAACTGATGGTGACTTTTGTGGATAGGAATATGCAGGTATGCATCCTTTAGGTCCACAGTAGTCATGTATTGACCCTCCTGGATCATTGGTAAAATTGTTCGAATTGTTTCCATTTTGAATGATGGAACTTTGAGGAATTTGTTTAGGATCTTTAAGTCCAGAATTGGCCTGAACGTTCCCTCCTTTTTGGGAACTACAAACAGGTTGGAGTAAAAACCCAGTCCTTGTTCTGCTTTTGGGACTGGGTGTATCACTCCCATTTTGAAAAGGTCTTCTACGCAATGTAAGAATGACCGTCTCTTTGTCTGGTCTAAAGACAAGCGAGATATGTGAAACCTTCCCTTTGGAGGAAGGTCCTTGAATTCTAGGAGATACCCCTGAGAGACAGTCTCTAAAGCCCAGGGGTCTAGGACATCTCTTGCCCAAGCCTGAGCAAAGAGAGAGAGTCTGCCCCCTACCAGATCTGGTCCCGGATCGGGGGCCATCCTTTCATGCTGATTTGGTAGCAGCAGCAGGCTTCTTGGCCTGTTTTCCCTTGTTCCAGCCTTGCAATGGTTTCCATGCTGTTTTGGGCTGGGAAGTGTTACCCTCTTGTCTAGAGGCTGCAGAGTTAGAAGCCGGTCCGTTCCTGAAATTGCGAAAGGAACGAAAATTAGACTTATTTTTTGCTTTGAAAGGCCTATCCTGTGGAAGGGCATGGCCCTTTCCCCCAGTGATGTCTGAAATAATCTCCTTCAATTCTGGCCCGAATAGGGTCTTACCTTTGAAAGGAATATTAAGTAATTTTGTTTTGGACGACACATCCGCCGACCAAGATTTTAGCCAAAGCGTCCTGCACGCCACTATTGCAAAACCTGAATTTTTCCCCGCTAGTTTAGCTAATTGAAAAGCGGCATCTAAAATAAAGGAATTAGCCAACTTCAGTGCGTGAATTCTGTCCATGACTTCATCATATGGAGTCTCCTTCTGGAGCGAATTTTCTAGTTCATCGAACCAAAAAGACGCCGCCGTGGTGACAGGAATAATGCATGAAATTGGTTGAAGAAGGAAACCTTGCTGAACAAAGATTTTCTTAAGCAACCCTTCTAATTTTTTATCCATAGGATCTTTGAAAGCGCAACTGTCTTCTATTGGTATAGTTGTGCGTTTAGCTAACGTTGAAACTGCCCCCTCTACCTTAGGGACCGTCTGCCATGCATCCCTTCTGGGGTCAACAATGGGGAACATTTTCTTAAATATAGGAGGGGGAACAAAAGGTACACCTGGCTTCTCCCACTCCTTAGTCACTATATACGCCACCCTCTTGGGTATCGCAAACGCATCAGCGTGCACTGGGACCTCTAAAAATTTGTCCATTTTTCATAATTTCTCTGGAATCACCAAAGGATCACAATCATCAAGTGTAGCTAGCACCTCCTTAAGCAGAGCGCAGAGATGTTCTAGCTTAAATTTAAATGCAACGATATCAGGCTTTGATTGCTGAGAAATTTTACCCGAGTCAGATATTTCTCCCTCGGACAGGCCCTCCCTCACTGCCAACTCACATTGATGTGAGGGCATAACAGATAAATTATCTTCTGCGCCTGCTTGCTCATCCTCTGTATTTAAAACTGAGCAATCACGCTTTCTAGGAAAAGCTGGCAGTTTGGATAAAAAGGCTGCTAGAGAATTATCCATTACTGCTGCTAATTGCTGCATAGTAACAGCCATTGGCGCGCTAGATGTACTAGGTATCGCTTGCGCGGGCAAAGCTGGTGTTGACACAGAAGGAGAGGATGATGAACTATCCCCACTACCTTCATTTAAAGAACAATCTTGGGCAACATTATTAAATGTGACAGTACTGTCTTTAATCTGTTTGGACGCTATGGCACAATTCGCACATACATTTAATGGGGGAACCACCTTGGCCTCCATACACACAGAACATAGGCTATCTGAAGGCACAGACATGTTAAACAGACTTAGGCAGGTCTTTAATGCAATACAAGTTATTTTATACAGAACCGTTACTGTCTCTTTAAATAATAAAAGGGCACACTTTATTACTGAAACGTCAGAAAAACATCAAGGAAATATCCGATCTTTATGAAATTTTCAACACAGTGTCTTAATGCTTTGAAAGTATTGCACACCAATTTTCAGGCAAATTAACCCTTAAATACCCAAACCGGAGCTAAAATAACAATTAACCGGTTAAACACACCACAGTCCCCTGCCACAGTCTCTGCTGCGGCGTTTACCTTCCTTAGGGGTTATTCAAAACAGTAATAAGCCTCTCTGAAGTCCTTTTCCAAGCCTCTGGACCTTCCACGTGAAGCTGCATGAACTGCCTAGTGAAAAGTAACTGCGCAACTGAGGCGCGAAAATGAGGCCTCCTCCCTCTGCATTCCAGAGTGAAGGGGCCTTTTCTGACAAGATTAGGTGTCTAAACGGCTGCCAGGCGCAAATAAAATTCCCCAAAAGTGTTTCAAGTTTGAAAACACTCCAAATGTTGCATAAACATGTTAAAAATCAAACGACTTAGCCCACAATAGTGTCAACCAGCATAGAACCCAAGTTATAAGCCTTAATTCTGTTACTGAGTCTAAGAAAATGGCTTACCTATCCCATAAGGGAAAACTGACAGTCTTCTAGCATTACTTGGTCTTGTTAGAAAAGTGACTGATCATACCTGAAGCAGATAAGCCTGCAAACTGTTCCCCCCAACTGAAGTTCTCTGGTTTCAACAGTCCTGCGTGGGAACAGCAATGGATTTTAGTTACTGGTGCTAAAATCATACTCCTCTTTTAACAGAAATCTTCATCACTTTCTGTTGTAGAGTAAATAGTACAAACCGGCACTATTTTAAAATAACAAACTCTTGATAGAAGAAATAAAAAACTACAACTAACACCACATACTCTTTACCACCCCCGTGGAGATGCTACTTGTACAGAGCGGCAAAGAGAATGACTGGGGGGCGGAGCTAGAGGGGGGCTATATGGACAGCTTTGCTGTGTGCTCTCTTTGCCACTTCCTGTAGGGAATGAGAATATCCCACAAGTAAGGATGAAGCCGTGGACCGGACACACCAATGTAGGAGAAACTAATGGGTTAACTTTAGATGAAAATGGGTTGTTTTCCAAAAAGGGGAAGGTGGGTATACCAGAGAGTAGCGCACCACTTTTTATAGCACAAGCCCATGGTGTAGGACATTTAGGGATAAAGCCAACAATACACTTGCTAAAGCAATCTTTTTATATGAATAATATAGATGAACACTGCAAATCATATATTAACAGATGTGTATATTGTTTACAGGCGAACACAGTTATTCCTAATAAAGCAAAGCATGACCATTTGCCTGCACCTACGGCACCATTTACACACTTGCAAATTGATTTTACACATATGCCAAAGACTGGCAATAAACAATTTTATTTGCTTGTCATAGTTGATCAATTTTCAAATGGCCGGAAGCATTTATTACACAGAGGGAAGATGCAAAAGCAGTTGCTAAAATATTAGCCACTGAAATAATACCCAGATTTGGTTGTCCACTCCAGATTAATTCTGATAACGGCCCTGCTTTTATTAGTAGGGTTACAAAAGAATTAGTACAATGATTACGAATTAATTGGCACTTTCACATCCCATATCATCCTCAAAGCTCAGGAATAGTAGAAAGAATGAATCGTACTATTAAGGAAAAACTTTTAAAGGCAACAGCTGGTACATGGGTTAGATGGCAACAGTATTTACCTGCAATTTTGGCAGAAATTCATATGACCCCAAATCGGACAACTAGGTTGTCCCCGTTTGAGGTCCTAATGGGAAGACCATTCCCAACTCCATGGGTAAAATGTCCGCTTATCATTAAGAATGGTGATTTAGAGTGTATTAAGGAACAATATGTAAAGCAATTGATTGATAAGTTGAATGGCATCTATGGTGATGTGTCTTCTCGTTTACCTCTCCCTGCACAGGAACCAAACATCTTTTCAAGCCTGGAGACCTGGTCTGCATTTGACAGCTGAATAGATCTAAGAAAGGAGGTTTCCCATTCAGCAAACCCGTGACCGTGATAGCTGTAACAAGGACTGCAGTACTGACTGACGACAGGGATATCTGGATACACGCTTCGCGTGTCAAACTCTGTCCAAAGAGGGGAGAAGTGGGTGACAAAGTATCGGTCACCTCTCACAAAGACACAGAAGAGTATGCCCAGGACTGGGCACGCCTCATAAAGATACAGACAGCGGACGCTGTGGACAGTAATCCAGACCCCTGCATTCAGCATCCTGTTCCATCTACCCCATTGCCAGATCTTTCAACGGTGGTATGCACGTTATGTGTAACAAAGGACAGTGACATTACCCTGAACACCATCAATAGTGTGAACAATATTTCAGCACCCTTTACTCAGCAGTCCTCTAAGCAATTATAATACCTGTGATTTTTTTTGTGATGTTATATTGGTATCAATAATAGGTGATTAGAGGTTGTTATAAGTAAAAACGGGGGAAAGACACAAAATAGACCATACAGACACAGTAGTATTCTAAATTACTTAATGAGCCTTATTCATTGAAAGACATTGCAGCATTGCATATTTCTTTCAATGAACTCTGAACCCTCCTTGACCACCATACCGGACGAACTTCCATCCTCTGCATCGACTATTTTTTCTGACAAATCTAGTTTGACAGATTCTACTAACAACCCTCCCGTACTTATAGTTCCTAAAACCCCTCTATTAGAGGTTCCAACACAATCTCTAACAACTATATTAGCCACTACTACAGCATCACTCACAAATTTAATAAAAAGTAGGGAAAAGGGGAGGAAAAGGGTATCAGGCTCTGCTATAGAAGAGGTTAGACGTAAGTTGAGTCTTGGCAGTCACGAGGGTTGTGCTAGAATAAGGGAACTTTTTAACCAGCTCCAATATGATAGCAGCATTTTAAGAGAACAGACTTATACACGAGTTGGGACAGGTACAGATCTTTAATAGAGTACTTATACAAAATTTGCAAGCACACTCTTTGATTTGTCCTTTAGTCCAGTGTCCAGAGGTTACTGCTCTCGACTTATCTAGACAGGTTGCCCCTCCCCCACCACCTACTACTTCCAGTGCTTCTACATCTCACGGTCATATTGACAATAATACCGTCCAACTAGCTACCACATCTCTACCCAATGATCTCTGAACCTTTTGTTGCTTTCTTACACGATAATTCACCAAAGCCTGCAGAACACAATACTGCAATTGCTCAAACTTCCTTATTATTAAAAAGTAAAAGTAATATAGAATGGATTGTTACAAATCCTGCTGAAGAGGAGTTTAAACGTAAGATACGTAGACGAAGCAAAACACAATATCAGAGAAGATTTCGTAATAAACCACAGGAAAAGGCTCAACGATTCCATCACACTTGTTTAGTTTTAAAAACCCAAAGGAAAGCACTAGTTAAGGAGTTGCTGGAACTCACAGAACTTACTAAAACTATTCAGAGTATACTCGAGGAACATTTTTGGATTTGTCCTTTAGCTCAGTGCTCAACTAGCTATCCGCACCTGGTAGTTCATGATACCCCCGAAATAACTGAGAATCCCCCTATCCCCATTTCCCTGGGTTATGTCAAGGTATATATAAGGTTAATAAATATATATTTTTTAAGGTTAATAAATATATATGTTTAATCAAATATCTGACTGATCAGGAGAAAGTGATTTATTCCTTTCAGACAAACTGACTTCACTCATGTTCAGCTCTCCCCCATTTAGTATGCAGACAGGATGTCTCCAAAGGCTTGACACTAAAGCATTTGGTTTAATTAAAACGTAACCACAGTTTCAGAAACCATATGTGTGATTGCTTGGGAATGTGAGATAAAATCTATTTACCCCTCCCAATGTACCTAAGAATCTTGTGAGAATTTCAGCATTACACTTAGGTGCAGGGGACTCCATGTGGTGAGTAAAAGAGTCTGGGAACTGAGTTAGAAGAAAGAGCAGTGAAGACCTTAGGATAACACAGAGAAAGCAGTGTGGGTTGAAGAATTAACATTTACAACCCCTGTATAACACAGATAAAAATTAAATACATTTTTTTTTTTTTTTTGCAAAGGGAACAATACTAGTTTCATGTGTGTTTGGAATAATTCACATAGCCCATATATGTATATATATATATGTTGAAATAGTACGTTTTATATTAAATAAATAATTGCTGCATGGAACATTTATATAGGAAATAAATTCAGAATTATTATAGATTAAATAACAATTTTAATAATACCATATTTGAATTACATGTATATATAACATGCTTTCCTATTTTTCAGATGGAGCTAAGATGATAAATACAAGATAATGCATGGAAATGAATATGTATCTGCATAGAAAGGATTCATGCTTCCAAGATCCATTAGAAACATGAAATATGGCATATTCATGTTAGAACACAATGCAGACAGAACTATTGGAAATATAAAAATAGGCTGTTATTGTATAGAAATGCCAGGATACTGATAAAATTATAATGCATTTTAAGCTAATAATTAGCGGTATTAAATTGCCTTAATATAATAAAATGTTAATAATATAACATATTTGGTATCAGAATAATCAGAAAAAAAAATCTAATACTACCCATCTGTAATTGGGGTTATATATGATTAATGCAGAGAGTGTGATCTGATTAAATAACCATTTTATGAGAATAATTAACTAGTCAAAAATGTTTTAGAAATGTGGGGGTGAATTTGTTTTGTCTGTATGACTGCTGCCACCTAAGGGCCAATACCGGTAGGACAGTTAAGAGATTTAACTGTTTAAAGGGACAGTATACTGTAAAATAGTTTTTCCCTTAATGTGTTTACAATTGCTTTTTTACCAACTGCAGAGTAAAAAAATGTATGAAAATTAGCTTTTTAAGGCTTATTTGTGTATATTAAAGCTCTGATTTTGTGTTTTGAAGCCACAACCTAATAAAAGGGGTTGAGCTTGTAGGTATAATCAGATCTCATTACTGTATCACATTGTGCACATATACCTGCTTCTTTATCTTATATCTGTCCTTAAAACAATCACCAGTACTTTGAGAGAACAATGGAAAATCAACATTGTATTACCTTATCTCTGCTATATCCGACTGGGAGTGTAATTTCTTCTGCTGGCTGTGTTTACAAAGCTTATCTATAGCTGGTACGCGCGGCCACAAACTTTCAGAATAGGTGGGGATACCACATGCTAAAACAACAATTTCAAATGCCAATATAAGGGTAAAGGAGCTACTTGTAAACAATTTAATACACTCCAGGAGGTAAAGTGGATCATTGGGAACAAATTAAAGGGGAGAAAATTTTTTAGTAAACTGTCCCTTTAAAGTATGCGTTTCCATAACAACAATGTATATTATTCCAAATATCCAATCAGAAGGGACCAGGAGGGCCACCCATAATTTACCCATGATGGAAAACTAAAAAAAAAGTGAATGCAATAGAGAGAAGGACAGATTCTGCTGAGCTAAACTTGTAACTGGTTCCTGTTGGCGCGAAAAAGACCATTTTACTTTGGCAAAGCTGATCTACCACTTTCTCATTGATTGCGATATACACTTATTGGTGATCTGAGGTAAAATAATTCCTATTAAGGAATATTGGATATCAACTGCTCTTTATTTGGTAAAGTATACAAGGTTATTGGTAAGATAAGTTATATGAATAGTCACTACAGTTAAATTATAATAAGCAGATTTAAGGAAATAGTTTATATTTCAAGTTAGCATTTCATAGCCTATGTATTGTTAAACTAATCCCAATCTTAAATTGTTTATATATACAAATATATAATAATAATTCAGAAGTGTATATTGTATTATTGTTTAAACTTGTATCTGGTAGATTAAGTAACCTATCTGTGAAAGTTCTGATGTTTTAAATCAATATTGTATTAGGATAAATTACAGTTAAATAGCATAATATATATTATCCTATTGTTTATAAGCACTGTTTAGAATCGTATTGCTTGGATGTTAAAAGCGAAAGATTTTAGTCTCATTGAAATATTTTAAATGCAGCTCTGAATGAAAGGTTGGTTTTAAAGGATAATTTTTTCTGGGTTTTATAAGAAGAATAGCATATCTTAATAGTTGGTTTTAACGTATATAATATTGTGTCATATCCTGGTATTGCAAATATATTTCAAAATGTTCATGGATATTAACTAAAGAATTCAGATATTTATATTAATTGTATGGTTTCTAGTAGATGCATGTTGGTTAAGGGTTTCTATTTTTAAGGATAATTATTATTTGTATTGTGTTATAACCCTGCCATAAGCTGATATATTATTTGGAGAGCACTACTAAGATTGTCATAAATATACTGACAGTTATGTTAATCTCTAGATTATATAGAGAGCAGACACAGGGGGGAAAAAGGGCTAACCCAGTTTTGCCACACATACATTTCTTTGTAGGAATATAAGGGTGGTATTATAAAATCTGAGGAGTCACATCCCATTGAGTGCGCCTACTTACACTTCTCCTCCTTTGATAGAAGAGGAAACGTCCCCACAACCAATACGGGAAGATTCCATGGTAGGCCCATCTTTCTTACATACACCTACACCTACTAAGGCTGAAACAGGGTCAGCAGAGACTAGTTTTGGGTTGGAGGGATATCAGGAACCGCATCCCACTCCGCACGGATGTGCTAAGATCCTTGCTGCTATTACTAAACAGCAGAAGGTTAGTCAACGTCAGATTAGGGAGCGTCAGTATAATAGATTAGCATCCAGAAGATACAGAGCAAGAAGGACAGCAGCACTTACACGGGCCTGGGAAAGACAACAGCGCTTAGAGCAACAGATTAAGGAGTTGTGTGATCAAGTGGCATCTCTGAAACACATGCAGTCGTAGAGAGAGATATAGCACATCACTTAACACACTGTCCCCTAGCTTTGGCAAACATTACTATTTTAGGTTGCAATCAGTTTTGACAGTGATACTGACTCTGAACTTACCAGTTTCTGCTAAGTCTTAAGGATGCCCCCTATTGTAATGATGGACCACCCATGCAAAACGATAATGATAGTGTTCGGCGCTCTTTTGTTTGCTTACATACCAGTCATAATATTCTCCTGTTATGGATACCCTGAGGCTACAGGATCTTTTGATCCACAATGTGAATTTTTGCTCGGTAAAAGAAACATTAGTTACACAAACACAAAGTTTCATAACGGTTCTGATACTTAATTTACCTTTTATGCTAATACCTCCATTCCCCAAGAGAGACACAAAAGATCTGCACCATTGCATAGGACTCCAGGTACACTCGTAAATTGTTATGATTTGTTTGCTTGGAATGGTTATACTTCACATAATTATAGTATAAACTTAGAAGGTGTAGATCCAAAAAGGTGTAATACAAAGCAAAGATGTGATGTATTTATTTTGAAATCTTCATCAAAAAATCTATGTCACAATGTCACTTCAAATGTATTAACATTGACCCCGCATTATGACACACAACACTGTAGCATGCAGGTTACCTCTTTTTACTAATTATACAAGTTATCTTCTATCACATCTTCCTCTCCGGTTTATGGGCATGACAAATGACTGTGATTAAAGTGAAGAATCCAAATTCAGACACCAACAGAACATAAGATAATACGGTCTTTTTGGTTTTTCCTTAAACAAAATAAACTGTCATCTAATGTAACAATTATACAAGAGGGAGAAAGTCAGACTACAGTGTTAACATGGCCTCAGAATACATATCTTGTATTCTTAAACACAATGGATATGCGAGGGTACACAACTGATCTCAATGTCTTTGTACAATTCTGTAATGAATATACAAAACCATTATATGCTCATAGGACACCCTATATTCCTGTTGATTGCTGTAGTTCACATGATTGGCATACAGGTACCCATTTCAATTATACATATTTGATGTCAGCTGAAAGGGAGGCTGATAAAAAGGTTAATTGTACTAATTGGAAATCATGTAGGACTTTAAGTCTTACTTCCACTATTAAGCCCATTTGCTATGACAGGCCTTTAGGTCAATTCCTGTTTTTGCCCAATAAAGACTCAATGAAATGTAATACTCGAGTTACTGCCTATCCCCCAGGCCCCAAGCCCACTTATCATTTATCATTCACACCCTCTAGACTCCCTGTGGCATTGAAAAGTTTAGAGGATTTGAGGGACAGTCAGAACACGCATGATAACATTAAAAATATACTCCGCTCTAACAATTACTTCCTACCATACACGTTTAAGATAAACCAAGCACCCAATTATACAGATATAGAATGGAGTACAGGTACTTATATCATATTTACATATATAAGGCCTAGTAAAGCGCAGGGGGAGGAATATTCTTATGCATATTTTTGGAAATTGGCTTATTGTCTCCCTTTTGTTCCCAGCAGTACCCATAACTATACCACTGTTCTTTTAGCTCACACTTGTGTAAATACTACCACATTTTCAAAAATGTTACACATATCCCTTAACATTTCTACGCCAGATGTCTCTTCATGCCGCCGCTCACGCAGGCGTCGTGAATGGTATGACACCTTGCTAGGGGGTACTGGGGCTACACTTGGTGTCCTTAATGGTATAGACAATGAAGTTATCAATAACAAATTATCTAGCGCTGGTGCAGACATCGGCTCATCCCTACACTTGATAGGACAATGGGCACCTACAATCTATGAGGCACAGAGGAAAGGCCTAGAGCTTGAATCAAGTATGCATAGATATTTGAATAACCTTACTATGGCTATGGAGAACCTGGTAACAGATAGTGGTAGTTGGAGTCTTTGTGGTTTACGGTATGTATATATGAGTCAACAACGTTTAGATTTGGAAAACATACTGATTCCTAAAACTGATAAATTACGCAACACATTAACAATAGGACGCAACAATGCGAATGTATGGATACATATTGATACTACTAGTGTTAAGTACGTAGAATGGGAACATAATGGTAATGTTTCCAAACACTCTTGCCTAGAGTCAATCACTGCCTACACAGCTGATATTGTTAAAGTAGCTTGCAAATTTTTCACATTACCACACCCAGTTTTTAATTTGTTGCATTCTAATTGGACATGGTGGAAACCTACATATCATGGGAAATATATATTTCCTCATGACACCACCACATCTTCACTTTAACATTGTGATCAGACTGATCGTGGATTGGCATGTTGCCACGCCTCTCCAAATTTTGAACCATGTTTATTAGCATCTGAGATTAATTTATGCACATGGCAGGTATATCCTGAAAATTTCTCAATCATGATAGAAATAGCACCTCAAACTGTATGCATGTCTACTGGTTTGCCAGTTAACATTCCTATGGTTGACAGTCAGCTACCATTCTCTGGATGTGTGTTTAATATTAGTTTTTTTACTTGGAAAGGTAATAGCTATTTATTACACCCTGTACTGAATATTTACAAACATACATTCTTTGTGCCACATGACCTGCCTATTTCTTCATACCAGTTACCCTCCACTACCATTCTACAATTAATGCTGGGGCAGAAAGAATTGTTCAAAGCATTGCAACAACATGAAAAAGCTATTTCTCATGGGGAAATACAAACACATTTTGTTAAAAACAGAATTTATGCTTACCTGATAAATTACTTTCTGTTGCGGTGTATCCAGTCCACGGATTCATCCTTACTTTTGGGATATTCTCATTCCCTACAGGAAGTGGCAAAGAGAGCACACAGAAGAGCTGTCCATATAGCTCCCCCTCTAGCTCCGCCCCCCAGTCATTCGACCGACGGTTAGGAGAAAAAGGAGAAACCATAGGGTGCAGTGGTGACTGTAGTTTAAACAAAATTTTTTTTACCTGACTTAATTGCCAGGGCGGGCCGTGGACTGGATACACCGCAAGAGAAAGTAATTTATCAGGTAAGCATAAATTCTGTTTTCTCTTGCAAGGTGTATCCAGTCCACGGATTCATCCTTACTTGTGGGATACCAATACCAAAGCTTTAGGACACGGATGAAGGGAGGGAAAAAGACAGGTAACCTAAACGGAAGGCACCACTGCTTGCAAAACCTTTCTCCCAAAAATAGCCTCCAAAGAAGCAAAAGTATCGAATTTGTAAAATTTGGCAAAAGTATGCAGTGAAGACCAAGTAGCTGCCTTACAAATCTGTTCAACAGAAGCCTCATTCTTGAAAGCCCATGTAGAAGCCACAGCTCTGGTGGAATGAGCTGTAATTCGTTCAGGAGGCTGCTGCCCAGCAGTCTCATAAGCCAATCGGATGATGCTTTTCAGCCAGAAGGAAAGAGAGGTAGCAGTCGCTTTCTGACCTCTCCTCTTACCAGAAGAGACAACAAACAAGGACGAAGTTTGTCTGAAATCTTTAGTTGCTTGTAAATAGAATTTCAAAGCACGAACCACATCAAGATTGTGTAATAGACGTTCCTACTTTGAAACTGGATTAGGACACAGGGAAGGAACAATTATTTCCTGGTTAATATTCTTATTAGAAACAACTTTAGGAAGAAAACCAGGTTTGGTACGCAAAACTACCTTATCTGCATGGAACACCAGATAAGGAGAATTACACTGCAAAGCAGACAATTCTGAAACTCTTCGAGCAGAGGATATAGCTACCAAAAACAAACTTTCAAAGATAATAACTTGATATCTATGGAATGCAGAGGTTCAAACTGAACCCCTTGAAGAACTGAAAGAACTAAATTTAGACTCCATGACGGAGCCACAGGTTTATAGACAGGCTTGATTCTGACTAAAGCCTGAGCAAATGCTTGAACGTCTGGTACCTCTGCCAGACGCTTGTGTAAAAGGATAGACAGAGCAGATATCTGTCCCTTTAAGGAACTAGCTGACAAACCTTTCTCCAATACTTCTTGGAGAAAGGACAATATCCTTGGAATCCTAATCTTACTCCACGAGTAACCCTTGGATTCACACCAACAAAGATATTTCCGCCATATCTTATGGTAAATTTTCCTGGTGACAGGCTTTCTGGCCTGAATCAGAGTATCTATAACTGAATCAGAGAAACCATGCTTAGATAGAATTAAGCGTTCAATCTCCAAGCAGTCAGCCGCAGAGAAACTAGATTTGGATGCTTGAATGGACCCTGTATTAGGAGATCCTGCCTCATTGGCAGTGTCCATGGTGGGACAGATGACATGTCCACTAGGTCTGCATACCAAGTCCTGCGTGGCCACGCAGGCGCTATCAGAATTACCAAAGCCTTCTCCTGTTTGATTCTGGCTACCAGACGAGGGAGAAGGGGAAACGGTGGAAAGACATAAGCCAGATTGAAGGACCAAGGCGCTACTAGAGCATCTATCAATGTCACCTTGAGGTCCCTGGACCTGGATCCGTAGAGAGGAAGTTTGGTGTTCTGATGGGACGCCATCAGATCCAATTCCGGAATGCCCCATAGCTGAGTCAGCTGAGCAAAAACCTCCGGGTGAAGTTCCCACTCCCCCGGGTGAAAAGTCTGACGACTTAGAAAATCCGCCTCCCAGTTGTCTACTCCTGGGATGTGAATTGCAGATAGATGGCAGGAGTGATCCTCCGCCCACCTGATTATTTTGGTGACTTCCTTCATCGCTAGGGAACTCTTTGTTCCCCCCTGATGATTGATGTATGCCACAGTCGTGATGTTGTCCGACTGAAATCTGATGAATTTGGCCGCCGCTAGTTGACGCCATGCCTGAAGCGAGTTGAATATCGCTCTCAGTTCCAAAATGTTTATCGGGAGAAGAGACTCTTCCCGAGACCATAAGCCCTGAGCTTTCAGGGAGTCCCAGACCGCACCCCAGCCTAACAGACTGGCATTGGTTGTTACAATGATCTACTCCGGTCTGCGGAAGCATATTCCCTGAGACAGGTGATCCTGAGACAACCACCAGAGAAGAGAATCTCTGGTTTTCTGGTCTAGTTGTATTTGAGGAGACAAATCTGCATAATCTCCATTCCACTGTTTGAGCATGCACAGTTGCAGTGGTCTGAGATGTATTCGAGCAAAAGGGACCACGTCCATTGCCGCTACCATTAATCCTATTACCTCCATGCACTGAGCTACGGATGGCTGAGGAATGGAATGAAGAACTCTGCAAGTAGTTAAAAGCTTTAACTTTCTAACCTCCGTCAGAAATATTTTCATTTCTACCGAATCTATTAGTGTTCCCAGGAAGGGAACCCTCGTGAGCGGGGACAGAGAACTTTTTTCGATGTTCACCTTCCACCCGTGAGACCTTAGAAAGGCCAGTACAATCTCTGTGTGAGCCTTGGCTCTGGGAAAAGACGACACTTGAATTAGGATGTCATCTAGGTAAGGCGCTACTGCTATGCCCCGCGGTCTTAGCACCGCCAGAAGGGACCCTAGCACCTTTGTGAAAATTCTGGGAGCAGTGGCCAAACCGAAAGGAAGAGCCATGAACTGGTAATGCTTGTCCAGAAAAGCGAACCTGAGAAACTGGTGTTGATCTTTGTGGATAGGGATATGTAGGTACGCATCCTTTAGATCCACGGTAGTCATATATTGACCTTCCTGGATCATCGGTAAGATTGCTCGAATGGTCTCCATCTTGAACGATGGGGCTCTGAGGAATTCGTTTAGAATTTTTAGATCCAGGATTGGTCTGAAAGTTCCCTCCTTTTTGGGAACCACAAATAGGTTTGAGTAAAAGCCCATTCCTTGTTCTGCAATTGGAACTGGGTATATCACTCCCATTGCAAGTAGATCTTCTACACAGCGTAAAAACGCCTTTTTCTTTATTTCGTCTGATGACAGACGAGAAACATGGAATCTTTCCCTTGGAGGATAATCCTTGAATTCTAGAAGATATCCCTGGGTAACAATCTCTACTGCCCAGGGATTGTGAACATCTCTTGCCCAAGCCTGAGCGAAGAGAGAGAGTCTGCCCCCTACCAGATCCGGTCCCGGATCGGGGGCTACCCCTTCATGCTATCTTGGTAGCAGCTGCAGTCTTTTTGGCCTGTTTACCCTTGGTCCAGCCCTGGTAAGGCTTCCAAGTTGCCTTGGGCTGTGAAGGGTTACCCTCTTGCTTTGCAGCTGTAGAGGCTGAAGCGGAACCGCTCCTGAAGTTGCGAAAGGAACGAAAATTATCTTTGTTCTTAGCCCTTAAAGGCCTGTCCTGAGGGAGGGCATGGCCCTTTCCCCCGGTGATGTCTGAAATAATCTCTTTCAATTCCGGCCCGAAAAGGGTCTTCCCCTTGAAAGGGATATTTAACAATTTAGACTTTGACGACACATCGGCCGACCATGACTTGAGCCAAAGCGCTTTGCGCGCCACTATGGCGAAACCTGAATTTTTTGCCGCTAACTTAGCTAATTGCAAGGCGGCATCCGTGATAAAAGAATTAGCAAGCTTTAGAGTCTTAATTTTGTCCATAAATTCGTCATATGAGGTCTCATTCTGGAGCGAATCCTCCAGCGCCTCAAACCAGAAAGCCACTGCAGTAGTTACAGGAATAATGCAGGCAATGGGTTGGAGAAGGTAACCTTGTTGAACAAATATTTTCCTAAGTAAACCTTCTAATTTTTTATCCATAGGATCTTTAAAAGCACAATCGTCTTCAATTGGTATGGTCGTGCGCTTAGCAAGAGTAGAAACCGCTCCCTCTACCTTAGGGACCGTCTGCCATGAGTCCCGTCTGGGGTCATTCATTGGGAACATTTTCTTAAAAATAGGAGGGGGAACAAAAGGGACACCTGGCCTATCCCACTCCTTGGTAACAATATCCGCAACCCTTTTAGGGATCGGAAACGCATCGGTGTATACAGGGACCTCTAGGTATTTGTCCATTTTACACAATTTCTCTGGGACCACCATGGGGTCGCAATCCTCCAGAGTGGCTAATACCTCCTTAAGCAGCACGCAGAGGTGTTCCAGTTTAAATTTAAACGCTAAGGAATCTGATTCTGCCCGCTGAGAAACCTTTCCTGAGTCAGAAGTTTCTCCCTCGGACAGCACATCTCACTGCCACTTCAGAGTGCTATGCGGGTACAACAGATAAACCATCCAAAGCTTCCGATTGCTCATACTCTGTTCTTAAAACCGAGCTATCACGCTTTTTAGGAAAAACTGGCAGTTTGGATAGAAATGCCGCAAGGGAATTATCCATGACTGCTGCTAATTGTTGTAATGTAATAGGGGCCAATGCACTAGAGGTACTAGGCATCGCTTGCGCGGGCGTAACTGGTGTCGACACATGGGGAGAGGAAGGTGGGCTATCCTTGTTACCTTCTGTCAAAGAATCATCTTGGACTACATCTTTAAGTGACACAACATGATCTTTAAAATGCATCGATACATTAGTGCACTTAGAACACAAATGTAGAGGGGGTTCCACCATGGCTACTAAACACATAGAGCAACATCTATCTGTAGGCTCAGACATATTAAACAGACTAGTATTAGTCACAAGTAGACTTAGACAGCACTCAAATACTGAAATATACAATTTAAGAAAAAACGGTACTGTGCCTTTAAATAATAAAAAGTGCACACTTTTTTACTAAATCTTAAAAAAACAGAATTTATGTTTACCTGATAAATTTCTTTCTCCTACGGTGTATCCGGCTTCATCCTTACTTGTGGGATATTTCCGTACAGGAAATGGCAAAGAGAGCACACAGCAAAGCTGTCCATATAGCCCCCCCTCTAGCTCCGCCCCCCAGTCATTCGACCGACAGTTAGGAGAAAAAGGAGAACCATAGGGTGCAGTGGTGACTGTAGTGTTCAAAAAAATATAAACCTGACTAAATGCCAGGGCGGGCCGTGGACCGGATACACCGTAGGAGAAAGAAATTTATCAGGTAAACATAAATTCTGTTTTCTCCTACATTGGTGTATCCGGTCCACGGCTTCATCCTTACTTGTGGGAACCAATACCAAAGCTTTAGGACACGGATGAAGGGAGGGAACAAGTCAGGTAACCTAAACGGAAGGCACCACTGCTTGTAAAACCTCCCAAAAATAGCCTCCGAAGAAGCATAAGTATCGAATTTGTAAAATTTGGCAAATGTATGCAGAGAAGACCACGTCGCTGCCTTACAGATCTTTTCAACAGAAGCCTCATTCTTGAAAGCCCATGTGGAAGCCACAGCTCTAGTAGAGTGAGCTGTAATTCGTTCAGGAGGCTGCCGTCCGGATGATGCTTTTTAGCCAGAAGGAAAGAGAGGTAGCAGTAGCTTTCTGACCTCTCCTTTTACCAGAATAGACATCAAACAAGGATGATGTCTGTCTGAAATCCTTTGTTGCTTCTAGATAGAATTTTAATGCACGAACCACATCTAGATTGTGTAACAAACGTTCCATTTTAGAAACTGGATTAGGACACAGAGAAGGAACAACTATTTCCTGGTTAATATTTCTATTAGAAACCACTTTTGGAAGAAAACCAGGCTTGGCACATAAAACTACCTTATCTGTATGAAACACTAGATAGGGTGAATTACACTGCAAAGCAGACAATTCAGAAACTCTTCTAGCAGAAGAAATAGCAACCAAAAAGAAAACTTTCCAAGATAGTAACTTAATATCTATGGAATGTAAAGGTTCAAACGGAACCCCTTGAAGAACTGAAAGAACTAAATTTAGACTCCAAGGAGGAGTCACAGGTCTGTAGACAGGCTTGATTCTGACTAACGCCTGTACGAACGCCTGAACATCTGGCACGGCTGCCAGACGTTTGTGCAACAAGACAGACAGAGCAGATATCTGTCCTTTTAGAGAACTAGCTGACAGACCTTTCTCCAATCCCTCTTGGAGAAAGGAAAGTATCCTTGGAATCCTAATTTTACTCCATAACCCTTGGATTCGCACCAACAGAGATATTTCTGCCATATCTTATGGTAAATTATCCTGGTTACAGGCTTTCTAGCCTGAACCAGAGTATCTATAACTGATTCCGAAAATCCACGCTTAGATAGAATCAAGCGTTCAATCTCCAAGCAGTCAGTTGCAGAGAAACTAGGTTTGGATGTTCGAATGGGCCTTGCATTAGAAGGTCCTGTCTCAAAGGTAGCTTCCATGGTGGAGCCGAAGACATATTCACCAGGTCTGCATACCAAGTCCTGCGTGGCCACGCAGGAGCTATTAGAATTACCGAAGCCTTCTCCTGTTTGATCCTGGCTACTAGCCTGGGGAGGAGAGGAAACGGTGGAAAGACATAAGCTAGATTGAACGACCAAGGCGCCACTAAGGCATCTACCAATGTCGCCTTGGGATCCCTGGACCTGAACCCGTAGCGTGGAACCTTGGAGTTCTGCCGAGACACCATCAGATCCAGATCTGGAATGCCCCATAGCTGAGTTAACTGGGCAAAAACCTCCGGGTGAAGTTCCCACTCCCCCGGATGGAAAGTCTGACGACTCAGATAATCCGCTTCCCAGTTGTCTACACTTGGGATGTGAATTGCTGATAGGTGGCAAGAGTGATCCTCTGCCCAATTGATGATCCTGGACACCTCCCTCATCGCCAGGGAACTCCTTGTTCCCCCTTGATGATTGATGTACGCTACAGTCGTCATGTTGTCCAACTGAAATCTTATGAATTTGGCCTCCGCTAGTTGAGGCCATGCCAGGAGCGCATTGAATATCGCTCTCAGTTCTAAAATGTTTATCGGGAGAAGAGATTCTTCCCGAGACCATAGACCCTGAGCTTTCAGGGAGTCCCAGACGGCGCCCCAGCCTAAGAGACTGGCGTCGGTCGTGACAATGACCCATTCTGGTCTGCGGAAACTCATTCCCTGAGACAGGTGATCCTGAGACAACCACCAGAGGAGCGATTCTCTGGTTTTCTGGTCCATTTGTATCTGGGGAGACAAAGCTGCATAATCCCCATTCCACTGTTTGAGCATGCACAGTTGCAGTGGTCTTAAATGAATTCGGGCGAATGGAACCACGTCCATTGTCGCAACCATTAGTCCTATTACCTCCATGCACTGAGCTATGGAGGGCTGAGGGATGGTTTGAAGAACTCGACAAGTGTTTAAAAGTTTTAACTTCCTGACCTCTGTCAGAAAGATCTTCATTTCTACCGAGTCTATTATCGTTCCCAGGAAGGGAACCCTTGTGGATGGAGACAGGAAACTCCTTAGAAAGGCTAGAACAATATCCGTATAAGCCTTCGCTTTGTGGAAGGACGACGCCTGAATTAAGATGTCGTCTAGGTAAGGTGCTACCGCAATGCCCCTTGGCCTTAGCACCGCTAGAAGGGACCCTAACACCTTTGTGAAAATTCTTGGGGCAGTGGCCAATCCGAAGGGAAGAGTCACAAACTGAAAATGCTTGTCCAGGAAGGCGAACCTTAGGAACTTATGGTGAACTTCGTGGATTGGAATATGCAGGTATGCATCCTTTAGGTCCACGGTAGTCATGTATTGACCCTCCTGGATCATAGGTAGAATTGTTCGAATTGTTTCCATTTTGAACGATGGAACTCTGAGGAATTTGTTTAGAATTTTTAAGTCCAGAATTGGCCTGAACGTTCCCTCCTTTTTGGGAACTACAAGCAGGTTGGAGTAAAAACCCAGTCCCTGTTCTGCTTTTGGAACTGGTTGTATCACTCCCATTTTTAAAAGGTCTTCTACACAATGTAAGAATGCCCGTCTCTTTGTCTGGTCTAAAGACAAGCGAGACATGTGAAACCTTCCCTTTGGAGGAATGTCCTTGAATTCTAGGAGATACCCCTGAGAGACAATCTCTATCGCCCAGAGGTCTGGGACATCTCTTGCCCAAGCCTGAGCAAAGAGAGAGAGTCTGCCCCCTACTTGATCGGGGGCTATCCTTTCATGCTGATTTGGTAGCAGAAGCAGGCTTTTTGGCCTGTTTCCCCTTGTTCCAGCCTTGCAATGGTTTCCATGCTGGTTTGGGCTGGGATGCGTTACCCTCTTGTCTAGAGGCTGTAGAGCTAGGAGCCGGTCTGTCCCTGAAATTACGAAAGGAACGAAAATTAGACTTATTTTTTGCTTTGAAAGGTCTATCCTGTGAAAGGGCATGGCCCTTTCCCCCAGTGATGTCTGAAATAATCTCTTTCAATTCTGGTCCGAATAGGGTCTTACCCTTGAAAGGAATATTAAGTAATTTTGTTTTGGACGACACACCCGCCGACCAAGATTTTAGCCAAAGCGCTCTGCGCGCCACTATTGCAAAACCTGAATTTTTCGCCGCTAGTTTAGCTAATTAAAAAGCGGCATCTAAAATAAAGGAATTAGCCAACTTCAGTGCGTGAATTCTGTCCATGACTTCATCATATGGAGTCTCCTTCTGGAGCGAATTTTCTAGTTCATCGAACCAAAAAGACGCCGCCGTGGTGACAGGAATAATGCACGAAATTGGTTGAAGGAGGAAACCTTGCTGAACAAAGATTTTCTTAAGCAACCCTTCTAATTTTTTATCCATAGGATCTTTGAAAGCGCAACTGTCTTCTATTGGTATAGTTGTGCGTTTAGCTAACGTTGAAACTGCACCATCTACCTTAGGGACCGTCTGCCATGCGTCCCTTCTGGGGTCAACAATGGGGAACATTTTCTTAAATATAGGAGGGGGAACAAAAGGTACACCTGGCTTCTCCCATTCCTTAGTCACTATATCCGCCACCCTCTTGGGTATTTGAAACGCATCAGAGTGCACTGGGACCTCTAAAAATTTGTCCATTTTGCACAATTTCTATGGAATCACCAAAGGATCACAATCATCAAGCGTCGCTAGCACCTCCTTAAGTAGAGCGCGGAGGTGTTCTAGCTTAAATTTAAATGCAATGGTATCAGGCTCTGCCTGCTGAGAAATTTTTCCTGTGTCAGAAATTTCCCCCTCAGACAGGCCCTCCCTCACCGCCAACTCAGATTGATGTGAGGGCACCACAGATAAGGAAAAGCTGACAGTTTGGATAAAAAGGCTGCTAGAGAATTATCCATTACTGCTGCTAATTGCTGCATAGTAACAGCCATTGGAGCGCTAGATGTACTAGGTATCGCTTGCGCGGGAAAAGCTGGTGTTGACACAGAAGGAGAGGATAATGAACTATCCCCACTACCTTCATTTAAAGAATCATCTTGGGCAACATCTTTAAATGTGACAGTACTGTCCTTAATCTGTTTGGACGCTATGGCACACTTCACACATACATTTAATGGGGGAACCACCTTGGCCTATAAACACACAGAACATAGGCTATCTGAAGGCACAGACATGTTAGACAGACTTAGGTAAAACTTTAATGCAATAAAAGTTATTTTATACAAAACCGTTACTGTCTCTTTAAATAATAAAGGTACACACTTTATTACTGAAACGACAGAAAAACATCAAAGAAATATCCGATCTTTATGAATTTTTCACCACAGTGTCTTAATGCACACCAATTTTCGGACAAATTAACCCTTTAATGCCCAAACTGGAGCTAATAATAGCAATTAACCGGTTAAAAACACTACAGTCCCATGCCACAGTCTTTACTGCGGCGTTTACCTTCCTTAGGGGTTATTCAAATAAGTAATAAGTCTCTCTGAAGTTCTTTTCCAAGCCTCTGGACACTCCACGTGAAGCTGCATGAACTGCCTAGTGAAAAGCAACTGCGCAACTGAGGCGCGAAAATGAGGCCTCCTCCCTCTGCATTCCAGAGTGAAGGGGCCTTTCTGACAAGATTAGGTGTCTAAACAACTGCCAGGCGTAATATAATTCCCCAAAAGTGTTTCAAAGTCTGAAAAACACTTAAAACGTCACATAAACATGTTAAAAAGAAATCGACTTAGCCCACAATAGTGTCAACCAGCATAGAGCCCTAGTTATAAGCCTTAATTCTGTCACTGAGTCTAAGAAAATGGCTTACCTATCCCAGAAGGGATAACTGACAGTCTTCTAGCATTACTTGGTCTTGTTAGAAAAATGACTGATCATACCTTAAGCAGATAAGCCTGCAAACTGTTCCCCCCAACTGAAGTTCTCTGGTTTCAACAGTCCTGTGTGGGAACAGCAATGGATTTTAGTTACTGGTGCTAAAATCATACTCCTCTTTTAACAGAAATCTTCATCACTTTCTGTTGTAGAGTAAATAGTACAAACCGGCACTATTTTAAAATAAACTCTTGATAGAAGAAATAAAAACTACAACTAACACCACATACTCTTTACCATCCCCGTGGAGATGCTACTTGTTCAGAGCGGCAAAGAGAATGACTGGGGGGCGGAGCTAGAGGGGGGGCTATATGGACAGCTTTGCTGTGTGCTCTCTTTGCCATTTCCTGTAGGGAATGAGAATATCCCACAAGTAAGGATGAAGCCGTGGACCGGATACACCAATGTAGGAGAAATGATCCAATCTTTCTGAAATTTTTATCACATGATCTTAATGCCTTGAAATGATTGCACAGCGAATTTCAAGTCAATTAACCCCTTAATGCCCAAACCGGAGCAACCTAAAGCTGACAACCGGTTAGCAAACTACAGCACCGTGCCACAGCAATCTACTGTGGCCCTACCTGCCCCTGGGGATTAGTTTGATGGAAAATAAGCCTCTATGAAGTCCTCAAGTAGTCTTTGGACCCTCCACATGAAGCTGCATGAAGCTGTCTGCAATATCCACTGCGCAACTGAGGCGCAAAATTTAGGCCCCCTCCCTCTCCACTCCGGAGTTGTGGGGCCTTCAAAACCCTAAATAGGTGTCTAAATATATGCCATGTGGAATAAAACCCCATAAAACACATCCAAGTGTAATAAAAACTTGTATAATGATTATATTTTCTCTATAAAATAATCGATTGCCCTTTAACAGTGTTGAGCCCTGTTAATTAAGCCTTCCTTCTATACTGAGTCTCAGAATATGGCTTACCTTCCCCACATGGGGATTCTTGTCAGTCTTCTGAACATACCTTATAGCAGTTAAGCCTGCAAACTGTTCCCCCCAACCGAAGTTTTCTGGTACTCCTCAGTCCTGTGTGGGAACAGCAACGGATTTTAGTTACAACATGCTAAAATCATTTTCCTCTCAGCAGAATTCTTCATCACATTTCTGCCAGAGAGTAAATAGTACAAACCGGTACCATTTAAAAATAAACTTTTGATTGAAGATAATAAAACTACAAATCTAACACCACATTCACTTTACACTCCCGTGGAGATGCTCTTCTGTTAGAGCGGCAAAGAGAATGACTGGGGGCGGAGCTAGAGGGGGAGCTATATGGACAGCTCTGCTGTGTGCTCTCTTTGCCACTTCCTGTAGGGAATGAGAATATCCCACAAGTAAGGATGAATCCGTGGACTGGATACACCTTGCAAGAGAAAACAAGTTGTTATCTGTATCATCAAAAATACAAAATGATCTTACACATCATTGGTATGATTCGTTGACCGGCTGGTCTACAACAGGTAAACAGATATTACAAATGTCATTCTACCCACTCCTTATTGCATGTATATTAATACTGTTCACAATATGGAATCTTTACCTCACTTGCACTCTTCGCAGAAGAATTAAGGCCACTATTAAGAGGCATGCTGAACATGAATATGAGAATTTGTTAAGAGGCATACCTTCCACATATGAAATGCGCAACGATACATATGAGATCCCCAACATTATAAACACTCAGGTATAATGCTGATTGTTGTGATCACTTTGTGATCAAAGAGGGGAATGTAGATATATATATATTCCATAGGCCCTATAATGTGCCTTATTACTATATCACTGTATGCTATTATGGGGTTAATATTTCTGCAAACTCCAAAATGTATTATTTTTCATTGCTACTGTAATGTCCCAATATCATAAACTTCTGTATTTGCTTTGCATATGTATTGCTACATAATTTGTTCTACTGACAAACCACATTGCTACTAATATGGCAGGGGTGATGGGCATACAAATTACTGCTGACAGTACATGATAAAGAAATGTGATATACCCATATATGGCAAAGTCACTTCTGCTTTTTGTGAATTTGTAAAAGATTATAACAGTTTGCTTTGCCGGAAATAAATCAGAATTGCCAAGCATCCATATTGTGTCTGTCAGTTACTTGGTGATTCTCCAGAATTCTGTGGATATTGGTATCAGCTACTCTCAGTCAGAGTCACTCCGGCCGGAGTCTAAATATAGTTACCCCAACACTGCGTTTGCCCTGTAACACTGGCAATTTAGATAATAAACCTCTGTAAGGGTAGATGACATAACTGCAGCTATCTTGCAGAGAAAATAAAGCAGACGCAGTTGAAAAACCCGGCGACGCTTGCGTGGGAGTTAAAGGTTGTGACGCTTGGGGAGAGGTTAGCGGCATACCCCGATTCTCCACTGGCTGAGCATTATCCTTGGGCTCTTTACACTGTAAGGCCCTTTCAGTACATGCAGGACAAAATGTAATGGGGGGGTTCCACAATGGCATCTAAACACATTGAGCAAGTAGTTTCCTCAGGCTCAGACATGTTGGACAGACTAGCAATAAATATAATAGACTTTGTTATAATTGCTATATGGTATAGTTTTCACAAAATGTATAAAGTACAATTTAATGAAAAATCTGGACTGCGCCTTTAAATATTAAAGTGCAACAATTTTTCTGGCAATACCCAAAAACGCCTGCAGCAAGGCAACTATATTAGGCACTAGTCCAAAAGTTATAATAATATTGCACCACGGTATAAACGGATAATATTTAGTTTAATAACAATTTAAATAAATAACTTATTTTATGAGCAGCACTCAGCACCTTGCCACAGCTGCTCTGTGGCGTCTACCTGCCCCCAGAACCAACTGAAGCCTTTGGTAAGGGATGTTTTGTATAGTAACATAGGCCCTATTGCAAACCTCTGCTGAATATAAACTGCGAAGTGCGCGAAAAATAGGCTCCGCCCCCTTGGGAGCGCAACTCTAGTCAGAAAAAACCCACATGGGGAAAGAAAATGTCTGCCAAGCCATGTCTCATAAGGAACTTCATAATCCTTTTAGAGACAAAATACCCCTGAGCCAGTTTTTGCAATCAAATCAAGTGATGAATATGTCCGAAACGCTTCTCCCAGCATCACACCACACATATAAAGTGAAAACATCAGCTTGTAACCCTGTGTGTACACTTTATCCAACGTAATAAACATAAGTGGAACCACAGCTTGTAACCCTGTGTGTACACTTTATCAAACGTAACAAACATATAAGTGAAACATCAGTTTGTAACCCTGTGTATACACTAAATAAAAATGTATGGTATATATAATAAAGGGACTGCCATGGACACTATTGTATTCGTATTGTATAGTGTAAACTGCTTACCTCTCCCCTGTATGGGGGAAAATGTCAGCCTGTTCTGGTATACTATGTCTCTCCCAGAAAAAACGACTGCACATACCTCAATGCTGCTTGTAGCATGACAGCATTCTCCACTCTGAAGATCTGTTCTCTGCATTACCCTCAGCTGCTAGTGGGAACCAGTGGATCGTAGAGAAAATTGCTAAGATCATCTGCATCAGGGTGAAAAATTTTCTAGTTCTTCTTTCCTGACTAGAAACGATTTCTGCAGTCACCCTGAGAAAAATAGTACTCACCGGTACCATTTTAAAATAACAAACTTCTTGATTTAAACTAAAAATATCACCTCTTTCACTTTACCTCTTCCTATGTTAACACAGGCAAAGAGAATGACTTGGTTGGGAGGGAAGGAGCTATATATACACAGCTCTGCTGTGGTGCTCTTTGCCACTTCCTGTTAGCAGGAGGATAATATCCCACAAGTAAGGATGAAACCCGTGGACTCGTCCTATCTTTGTAAAAGAAATTGGCGTTTACTGTCCCTTTAAGCTAAAATAAATTGGTACCATTTGATATTGCTGCATAATACTTATTTAGGAACTGGAAGCTGAACGGAAAACTCAAATCTGATGAGATATGTGGATTGTTGACAACATAGGTAAATATCAGGCATGGATTGTCAATAAATGCGTGTAAGAAAATGTTTTGTTTGGAATTTAATTTGCAATTTTGGTTTATTTAGGTTTTAAAGTAATATAAATGTATGACAACAGATTAAAAAACTACCACGAACAGAAATCAAACAAAATAGATTATTAAAAAAAAATCAATTATATTCAATCATTCTTCAAATATTCTAAAGATGAATTAAACATTAACATGAAAACTTAGGGTCTCTTAAAAGTGACTAAACAATCTAAACTTTAAATTCAATTAAATCTAGTTGGCATATTAAAGTTATAATCAACAGGAGGAACTGGTAAGCGAGGCATTTGTTTCACATGTAATGGAGGTCTCGCGTTCTGTTCTAAGAATTGTTGAAGTGCTCTCGTAGTAGGATCATATGGTGCAGATCTATTCGGTCCTCTAATAGATACTTTAGAAGGTATAATTCTTCGTTCCTCAAAAAGCCTGTAAATAACAAAAAAAACAAAAAAATAGTGAGACTATGTAAATTCTACAACCAGTATAAAGCATTGTGTTTTAAAAGTCTATTACTTACGGACATACAGCAAACTAGAATAAAATATAATAATATTTCTCCAAAACCAAAGTCAAAAGAGTAGACATAAATTAACCTAAATTTGTTCAGATAAAGAGGCCGAATTATCAAATGTCTGTCGGACCTGATCTGACAGTGCGGATCAGGTCCAACAGACATCACTGAATGCGGAGAGCAATACGCTCTACGTATTCAGCATTGCACCAGCAGCTCACAAGAGCTGCTGGTGCAACGCCGCCCCCTGCAGACTCGCAGCCAATGGGCCGCCAGCAGGGGGTGTCAATCAACCCAATCGTACTCAATCGGGTTGAATTGTGGCGATTCATGTCCGCCTCAGAGCAGGTGGACAGGGTTATGGAGCAGCGGTCTTTAGACCGCTGCTCCATAACTGCTGTTTCTGGCGAGTCTGAAGACTCGCCAGAAACACGGGCCCACAAGCTGGTCTTTATGGCATAGTGGAAGGTTTTTAGAAAAGGGTTTTCCCAACATGTGGTGTTTTTTCCTTTCTATAACAAACAGTAATAATAACTTCCCAAAACGAAATAATCTAAAGAGGAAACTATTTAGCAGTATTTTAAAAAAGGGACTTTGACACTGCATTGGGGTGAGGAGATTCATTGGGATTTTCAAAGTCCCTTTTTAAAATACTGCTAAATAGTTTCCTCTTTAAAACAGATTATTTTGTTTTGGGAACAAGTGTTTGATCAAAAATAAAGTAACCTTTATCTAAAGCAGGGGTGGGCAATTATCGGCCCTCCAGATGTTATGGACTACATCTCCCATAATGCTCTTTCAGCCATAATGCTGGCAAAGCATCATGGGAGATGTAGTCCATAACATCTGGTGGGCCGATAAACCCCCCCCCCCCCCGCTGATCGAAAGGGATAGAAAAGTCAAATATCATGATTCAGACAATTTGGCACACAATTTTTAGACACTTATTTTCAAATTTGCTTTGTTCTCTTGGTATCCCAAATTTCACACATTTTTCATGTCACTGGCTCACCTGATAAACTCCCTCATTAGTGCACTCATGCTCTGGAGATGTATTTTACTATGTATTTAATCTATTTTAAGGGGTTAAACAGACTGTTATATACAAGCAATGGTGCAATAATAAAATGCTCTAAGTTAAAATGAAAGTTATATGATTTTTGCATGCACACTTTCTGAAGCATTAGCTCCTACTGAGAATGTGCAGGAGTGCAAAGTATACATATTTGTGTTTTGTAATTGGTTGATGGAGGTCACATGATACAGGTGGAAGGAAAATGGAAATAACTGAAATTTGGCAGAAAAATCTACTACTCGTTTGAAATTCACACACGTTATTGCGTAATTGTCTTTATTATGCATTTGTAGCTTGTGCTATTCTACTCTAGTTACTGGTCCTTCTAGTTTGGCAAAGTTTAACCACATATGGGCTCATTAAAACAAGAAAGAATCAAAGAGGATCAAGGGCACAAAAGCAAACATGATTTGTGCTACTGCACTTGATTACACACGGTCTCAAGCATTGGCTGCACAGGTCAGCTCCACACCAAACCCCTCAAGAGTTAAAGGGACATGAAACTTAGAATTATTCAACTTTCCAATTTACTTCTGTTTTATATAGTGGCTGAACGTGTATGTCCATTTTCATTGGCTTACAAATGTGTTCAATAAGCAGCTAGCTTCAAGCTTCTGAGCATATCTAGATATGCTTTTCAACGAAGGATATAAAGAAAATGAAGACAATTAGATAATAGAAGTAAATTAGAAAGTTATTTAAAATGCTATGCTCTCTCTAAATCATGAAATAAAAATGTTAGGTTTCATGCCCCTTTAACCCCTTAATGACAACTGACGTACCAGGTACGTCATGCAAAAACTAACTGTTAATGACAATAGACGTACCTGGTACATCAGTTGTCTAACAGAGTGCTGGAAGTGATCAAAACCACTTCCAGCAGCTCTGAGGGTATTGCAGTGATGCCTCGATATGGAGGCATCCTGCAATACCCCTTTACAAGCCTCCGATGCAGAGAGCCACTCTGTGGCCTTCTCTGCACCGGTAGCGATGGTGCCGTTGTCTCGGTGGGAGGACGGGGGGCGTGCACGTGCACGCATTAGCCACACTGACACCAATGAAGGAACTGGAAGGAAGGGGAAAAAAAGTAAAATTTTTTTTTTTTTACATATAAAAGGATCTGGGAGGGGGAGGGGGTGGGGGTATTGTGGGGGGCTGCTACACTACAGAAATAATTAAAAATAAAAATAAAGTTATAAATAAAATTAAAATACTTTGGTTTGTGGGGCCAAACTGGGTACTGGCAGACAGCTGCCAGTACCCAAGATGGCGGTAATTAGGTAGGGGAGAGGGTTAGAGAGCTGGAGGGGGGGATCAGGGAGGTTGGTGCTAAGGCAGGGGTCCATCACAACTAAAATATTTTATTATTTTTATTTAAAAAACAAAACAAAAAAAACTTATTTAGTACTGGCAGACTTTCTGCCAGTACTTAAGATGGCGGGAACAATTGTGGGGTGGGGGAGGGAAGAGAGCTGTTTGGGAGGGATCAGGGGGTGGGAGGCTGATCTCTAAAATTAACCCTGCAAGCTCCCTATAAGCTACCTAATTTAACCCCTTCACTGCTGGGCATAATTCACGTGTGGTGCGCAGCAGCATTTAGCGGCCTTCTAATTACCAAAAAGCAACGCCAAAGCCATATAAGTCTGCTATTTCTGAACAAAGGGGATCCCAGAGAAGCTTTTACAACAATTTCTGCCATAATAGCACAAGCTGTTTGTAAATAATTTCAGTGAGAAACCTAAAATTGTGAAAAATGTGAAGTTTTTTTTTTTATTTGCTCGCATTTTGCGGTGAAATGGTGGCATAAAATATACCAAAATGGGCCAGATCAATACTTGGGGTTGTCTACTACACTAAAGCTAAAATTAACCCTACAAGCTCCCTGATTAACCCCTTCACTCCTGGGCATAAAACACGTGTGGTGCGCAGCGGCATTTAGCGGCCTTCTAATTACCAAAAAGTAACCACAAAGCCATATAAGTCTGTTATTTCCGAAAAAGGGGATCCCAGAGAAGCATTTACAACCATTTGTGCCATAATTGCAGAAGCTGTTTGTAAATAATTTCAGTGGGAAACCTAAAGTTTGTGACAAAATTTGTGAAAAAGGGAACTTTTTTTTTTTTTTTATCGCATTTGGCGGTGAAATGGTGGCATGAAATATACCAAAATGGGCCTAGATCAATACTTTGGGATGTCTTATAAAACAAAATATACACATGTCAAGGGATATTCAGTTATTCCTGACAGATATCAGGGTTCCAAAGTAACTAGCGCTAATTTTGAAAAAAAAGTGGTTTGGAAATAGCAAAGTGCTACTTGTATTTATTGCCCCATAAATTGCAAAAAAAGCAAAGAACATGTAAACATTGGGTATTTCTAAACTCAGGACAAAATTTATAAACTATTTAGCATGGGTGTTTTTTGGTGATTGTAGATGTGTAACAGATTTTGGGGGTCAAAGTTAGAAAAAACAGAATTTATGTTTACCTGATAAATTACTTTCTCCAACGGTGTGTCCGGTCCACGGCGTCATCCTTACTTGTGGGATATTCTCTTCCCCAACAGGAAATGGCAAAGAGCCCAGCAAAGCTGGTCACATGATCCCTCCTAGGCTCCGCCTTCCCCAGTCATTCGACCGACGTAAAGGAGGAATATTTGCATAGGAGAAATCATATGATACCGTGGTGACTGTAGTTAAAGAAAATAAATTATCAGACCTGATTAAAAAACCAGGGCGGGCCGTGGACCGGACACACCGTTGGAGAAAGTAATTTATCAGGTAAACATAAATTCTGTTTTCTCCAACATAGGTGTGTCCGGTCCACGGCGTCATCCTTACTTGTGGGAACCAATACCAAAGCTTTAGGACACGGATGATGGGAGGGAGCAAATCAGGTCACCTAGATGGAAGGCACCACGGCTTGCAAAACCTTTCTCCCAAAAATAGCCTCAGAAGAAGCAAAAGTATCAAATTTATAAAATTTAGTAAAAGTGTGCAGTGAAGACCAAGTCGCTGCCTTACATATCTGATCAACAGAAGCCTCGTCCTTGAAGGCCCATATGGAAGCCACGGCCCTAGTGGAATGAGCTGTGATTCTTTCAGGAGGCTGCCGTCCGGCAGTCTCATAAGCCAATCTGATGATGCTTTTAAGCCAAAAAGAGAGAGAGGTAGAAGTTGCTTTTTGACCTCTCCTTTTACCAGAATAAACAACAAACAAGGAAGATGTTTGTCTGAAATCCTTTGTAGCATCTAAATAGAATTTTAGAGCACGAACTACATCCAAATTGTGCAACAAACGTTCCTTCTTTGAAACTGGATTCGGACACAAAGAAGGCACGACTATCTCCTGGTTAATGTTTTTGTTAGAAACAACTTTCGGAAGAAAACCAGGTTTAGTACGCAAAACCACCTTATCTGCATGGAACACCAGATAAGGAGGAGAACACTGCAGAGCAGATAACTCTGAAACTCTTCTAGCAGAAGAAATTGCAACCAAAAACAAAACTTTCCAAGATAATAACTTAATATCTACGGAATGTAAGGGTTCAAACGGAACCCCCTGAAGAACTGAAAGAACCAAATTGAGACTCCAAGGAGGAGTCAAAGGTTTGTAAACAGGCTTGATTCTAACCAGAGCCTGAACAAAAGCTTGAACATCTGGCACAGCCGCCAGCTTTTTGTGAAGTAAAACAGATAAAGCAGAAATCTGTCCCTTCAAAGAACTTGCAGATAATCCTTTCTCCAAACCTTCTTGAAGAAAGGATAGAATCTTAGGAATTTTTATCTTGTTCCATGGGAATCCTTTAGATTCACACCAACAGATATATTTTTTCCATATTTTATGGTAGATTTTTCTAGTTACAGGCTTTCTGGCCTGAACAAGAGTATCAATGACAGAATCTGAGAACCCTCGCTTTGATAAAATCAAGCGTTCAATCTCCAAGCAGTCAGTTGGAGTGAGGCCAGATTCGGATGTTCGAACGGACCTTGAACAAGAAGGTCCTGTCTCAAAGGTAGCTTCCATGGTGGAGCCGATGACATATTCACCAGGTCTGCATACCAAGTCCTGCGTGGCCACGCAGGAGCTATCAAGATCACCGATGCCCTCTCCTGATTGATCCTGGCTACCAGCCTGGGGATGAGAGGAAACGGTGGGAATACATAAGCTAGGTTGAAGGTCCAAGGTGCTACTAGTGCATCTACTAGAGTCGCCTTGGGATCCCTGGATCTGGACCCGTAGCAAGGAACCTTGAAGTTCTGACGAGAGGCCATCAGATCCATGTCTGGAATGCCCCACAATTGAGTAATTTGGGCAAAGATTTCCGGATGGAGTTCCCACTCCCCCGGATGAAATGTCTGACGACTCAGAAAATCCGCTTCCCAATTTTCCACTCCTGGGATGTGGATTGCAGACAAGTGGCAGGAGTGAGTCTCCGCCCATTGAATGATTTTGGTCACTTCTTCCATCGCCAGGGAACTCCTTGTTCCCCCCTGATGGTTGATATACGCAACAGTCGTCATGTTGTCTGATTGAAACCGTATGAATTTGGCCTTTGCTAGCTGAGGCCAAGCCTTGAGAGCATTGAATATCGCTCTCAGTTCCAGAATATTTATCGGGAGAAGAGATTCTTCCCGAGACCAAAGACCCTGAGCTTTCAGGAGTTCCCAGACCGCGCCCCAGCCCACCAGACTGGCGTCGGTCGTGACAATGACCCACTCTGGTCTGCGGAAACTCATCCCCTGTGACAGGTTGTCCAGGGTCAGCCACCAACGGAGTGAATCTCTGGACCTCTGATCTACTTGTATCGTCGGAGACAAGTCTGTATAATCCCCATTCCACTGACTGAGCATGCACAGTTGTAATGGTCTCAGATGAATTCGCGCAAAAGGAACTATGTCCATTGCCGCGACCATCAAACCTATTACTTCCATGCACTGCGCTATGGAAGGAAGAGGAACAGAATGAAGTACTTGACAAGAGCTTAGAAGTTTTGATTTTCTGGCCTCTGTCAGAAAAATCCTCATTTCTAAGGAGTCTATTATTGTTCCCAAGAAGGGAACTCTTGTTGACGGAGATAGAGAACTTTTTTCTACGTTCACTTTCCACCCGTGAGATCTGAGAAAGGCCAGGACAATGTCCGTATGAGCCTTTGCTTGTGGTAGGGACGACGCTTGAATCAGTATGTCGTCCAAGTAAGGTACTACTGCAATGCCCCTTGGTCGTAGCACCGCTAGAAGGGACCCTAGTACCTTTGTGAAAATTCTTGGAGCAGTGGCTAATCCGAATGGAAGTGCCACAAACTGGTAATGCTTGTCCAGAAAGGCGAACCTTAGGAACCGATGATGTTCCTTGTGGATAGGAATATGTAGATACGCATCCTTTAAATCCACCGTGGTCATGAATTGACCTTCCTGGATGGAAGGAAGAATTGTCCGAATGGTTTCCATTTTGAACGATGGAACCTTGAGAAACTTGTTTAGGATCTTGAGATCTAAGATTGGTCTGAATGTTCCCTCTTTTTTGGGAACTATGAACAGATTGGAGTAGAATCCCATCCCTTGTTCTCCTAATGGAACAGGATGAATCACTCCCATTTTTAACAGGTCTTCTACACAATGTAAGAATGCCTGTCTTTTTATGTGGTCTGAAGACAATTGAGACCTGTGGAACCTCCCCCTTGGGGGAAGCTCCTTGAATTCCAGAAGATAACCTTGGGAGACTATTTCTAGCGCCCAAGGATCCAGAACATCTCTTGCCCAAGCCTGAGCGAAGAGAGAAAGTCTGCCCCCCACCAGATCCGGTCCCGGATCGGGGGCCAACATCTCATGCTGTCTTGGTAGCAGTGGCAGGTTTCTTGGCCTGCTTACCTTTGTTCCAGCCTTGCATTGGCCTCCAGGCTGGCTTGGTTTGAGAAGTATTACCCTCTTGCTTAGAGGATGTAGCACTTGGGGCTGGTCCGTTTCTGCGAAAGGGACGAAAATTTGGTTTATTTTTAGCCTTGAAAGACCTATCCTGAGGAAGGGCGTGGCCCTTACCCCCAGTGATATCAGAAATAATCTCTTTCAAGTCAGGGCCAAACAGCGTTTTCCCCTTGAAAGGTATGTTAAGCAATTTGTTCTTGGAAGACGCATCCGCTGACCAAGATTTTAGCCAAAGCGCTCTGCGCGCCACAATAGCAAACCCTGAATTTTTCGCCGCTAATCTAGCCAATTGCAAAGTGGCATCTAAAGTAAAAGAGTTAGCCAATTTGAGAGCATGAATTCTGTCCATAATCTCCTCATAAGAAGAATCTTTATTGAGCGACTTTTCTAGTTCATCGAACCAGAAACACGCTGCTGTAGTGACAGGAACCATGCATGAAATTGGTTGTAGAAGGTAACCTTGCTGAACAAACATCTTTTTAAGCAAACCCTCTAATTTTTTATCCATAGGATCTTTGAAAGCACAACTATCTTCTATAGGGATAGTAGTGCGTTTGTTTAGAGTAGAAACCGCCCCCTCGACCTTGGGGACTGTCTGCCATAAGTCCTTTCTGGGGTCGACCATAGGAAACAATTTCTTAAATATAGGGGGAGGGACAAAAGGTATGCCGGGCCTTTCCCATTCTTTGTTTACAATGTCCGCCACCCGCTTGGGTATAGGAAAAGCTTCGGGGGGCCCCGGGACCTCTAGGAACTTGTCCATCTTACATAATTTCTCTGGAATGACCAAATTCTCACAATCATCCAGAGTAGATAACACCTCCTTAAGCAGAGCGCGGAGATGTTCCAATTTAAATTTGAATGTAATCACATCAGGTTCAGCTTGTTGAGAAATTTTCCCTGAATCTGAAATTTCTCCCTCAGACAAAACCTCCCTGGCCCCCTCAGACTGGTGTAGGGGCACTTCAGAACCAATATCATCAGCGTCCTCATGCTCTTCAGTATTTTCTAAAACAGAGCAGTCGCGCTTTCGCTGATAAGTGGGCATTTTGGCTAAAATGTTTTTGATAGAATTATCCATTACAGCCGTTAATTGTTGCATAGTAAGGAGTATTGGCGCACTAGATGTGTGGGCAAGACTGGCGTAGACGAAGGAGGGGATGATGCAGTACCATGCTTACTCCCCTCACTTGAGGAATCATCTTGGGCATCATTTTCTCTAAATTTTGTGTCACATAAATCACATCTATTTAAATGAGAAGGAACCTTGGCTTCCCCACATACAGAACATAGTCTATCTGATAGTTCAGACATGTTAAACAGGCATAAACTTGATAACAAAGTACAAAAAACGTTTTAAAATAAAACCGTTACTGTCACTTTAAATTTTAAACTGAACACACTTTATTACTGAAAATGTGAAAAAGTATGAAGGAATTGTTCAAAATTCACCAAAATTTCACCACAGTGTCTTAAAGCCTTAAAAGTATTGCACACCAAATTTGAAAGCTTTAACTCTTAAAATAACGGAACCGGAGCCGTTTTTATATTTAACCCCTATACAGTCCCTGGTATCTGCTTTGCTGAGACCCAACCAAGCCCAAAGGGGAATACGATACCAAATGACGCCTTCAGTAAGCTTTTTCTATGTATCTGAGCTCCTCACACATGCATCTGCATGTCTTGCTTCCCAAAAACAACTGCGCAATAGAGGCGCGAAAATGAGGCTCTGCCTATGATTAGAGAAGGCCCCCAGTGAAAAAGGTGTCCAATACAGTGCCTGCCGGTTATTTTACATAATTCCCAAGAATAAAATAACTCCTCAAAACTATGAAGTATTAAAAATGCTTATATATCAATCGTTTTAGCCCAGAAAAATGTCTACCAGTCTTTAAAGCCCTTGTGAAGCCCTTTATTCTTATTTAATAAAAATGGCTTACCGGATCCCATAGGGAAAATGACAGCTTCCAGCATTACCAAGTCTTGTTAGAAATGTGTCATACCTCAAGCAGCAAAAGTCTGCTCACTGTTTCCCCCAACTGAAGTTAATTCCTCTCAACAGTCCTGTGTGGAAACAGCCATCGATTTTAGTAACGGTTGCTAAAATCATTTTCCTCTTACAAACAGAAATCTTCATCTCTTTTCTGTTTCAGAGTAAATAGTACATACCAGCACTATTTTAAAATAACAAACTCTTGATTGAAGAATAAAAACTACATTTAAACACCAAAAAACTCTAAGCCATCTCCGTGGAGATGTTGCCTGTACAACGGCAAAGAGAATGACTGGGGAAGGCGGAGCCTAGGAGGGATCATGTGACCAGCTTTGCTGGGCTCTTTGCCATTTCCTGTTGGGGAAGAGAATATCCCACAAGTAAGGATGACGCCGTGGACCGGACACACCTATGTTGGAGAAAGTGTGTTTTTTTCTTTAGAAAGTCCATTTAATGACGAGAAAAACGGTATATAATATGTGTGGGTACAGTAAACGAGTAAGAGGAAAATTACAGCTAAACGCAAACACTGCAGAAATGTAAAAATAGCCAGTCATTAAGGGTAAGAAAATTGAAAAATGGTCCGGTCATTAAGGGGTTACGAGCATAGAGAGAAACCCAGCTATCACACTGCATAAAGCTGGTTGCCTGATAGAGCAGTGAGAGTATAGAGAAGCCTGGGTGTTAGCGTTTTGAAGAACTAGCCTGTGCAGGCCGATAGTTATGGCATTAGGCTCAATGTCACAGGGCCGGACTCTGCACGCCCCTCCCTCTTCATCCCTCAAACGGTGGTGTTGTGGCAGTAACAATGGCCGTACTGCAGAGGTCAATATATTAACTTATTGGGTGAGGGAGGTAAATAACTACCATGTGTACTATTTGCACCCAATGGGTAAAATTAATGCTTTTCTTTGGGATATTGACCCCTTTAACCTCTTCACTACCGGGACTTTCAGGCAAAAACGTGCCCAAAATTCCAGAGAATAGTTAGCATTTTTTGCTATCACTCCATCTTTTATTTACCTGTCAAAACAATATATATTTTTAAACAGACATCCAAGGTATTTATCTAGGCCCATTTTAGTATATTTCATGCCACCACTTCACTTCCAAATGTAATCAAATAAAAAAAAATTGTTACTTTTTTCACAAACGTTGGGTTTCTCACAGAAATTATTTACATACCGCTTGTGCAATCACGGCACAAATATTTTTAAAAGTTTCTCTGGGATCCCCTTTGTTCAGAAGTAGCAGATATATATGCCATTGCTTTTTGGTAATAAGAAGGCCGCTAATTGCAGCTGCGCATCATACTTTTATTAATTATGGCAGTGAAGGGGTTAATTAGGTAGTTTAAAAGGTTACATTTTAGCTTTAGTGTAGGGATCAGCCTCCTACCCCCTGATCCCTACCTGATCCCTCCCAAAAAGCTCTCTTCCCTCACCCACTGGTTACCCCCATCTTAGGTACTGGCAAACAGTTTGCCAGTATGAAAATTAGGCTTTTAAAAATAAATATATAAAATAAATATTTTTGTATTTGTATATTTTCTGCAGTGTAGGATCCCACCTTACTCCCCAACCTCCCTGATGCCCCCCAAACAGCTCTCTAAACCTCCACCCTCTACCTATTAGCTGCCATCTTACCTATAAACTGCTTTTTTTTTTTTTTTTTTTTTTTTAAAAGTCTGCAGAGTATTGTCCCCCCCACCTCCCCCCATCGATCCTAAGTTAGGGACCCCCGCACAATGCCCATACACTTTTTCTGTAGTGCATCTACCCCATCCCTCCCTGGTTCTCCCACTCCCTCCCACCTCCCCTGCTGGGCCGCCCATTTGCCACCTGCCTACACCAGCAACGATGGTTACAGACAGTGACACACAGTGTCATCGACTATCTGCCCTCATATGGAGCCGGAGCACCGATCACGCTCAGGCTCCATATGCAGCAAATGCCTGAAGCATCAGGAACTCCAGAACTCAGCTGTAACTTAATAGCCGAGAGTGCTGGAGCTTCCTGAAGCAAAGACGTATATATACATCTTGCAGTACGATAGGCAAAGTACTGCAAGACGTATATATACCCGTCTTATTGGGTGAAGGGGTTAAAGGGTTGAAACCCGGGTGTATAAAAATCTAAGGGTTATTTATCCTGGAATATAGATTTGTTTTTAGTTATACAGCAAGATGCTGTATATTTATGGCTGTAATGCTTCATTTTGGTAAATTAATTGAATTAATCAATTCACAATGTCACCTTCTCCCAGAGATTTCTGTAAGATTATTTTGGGCAGTTTTTTCTATTTTGACGATATCACATATTGGTTTTGAGGTTCTCAAAACTGTGAATTTATGTCTGCAGAAATAACATAAATTTGAGAAATAGACTTAACCTTTTAATGCCGCTCTATTCCGTCATAATTACACTGGGCTTTAGAGCCGTTGTGACGGAATAGAACGTCATAGCCAACGGCTGTCCTGAAGCCTTTTGTGCTTCCCGGATTTGATTGCGGTCTGGAGGGCGTTCCTAGGGTTGTAGACGCGATCCAATAATTGAAATCTCACGATCGTTTCAATTTGTTCTGATGTAGACACTTTAACCCAGTCACAAAAGGGTTACAAGGGACATAATCATGAAAGAAAACGTTTGGGTTTCAGATAGAGCATACAATTTTTAGATTTCAGATTTAACTATTTTATCAAATTTGCTTCATTCTCTTGGTATCCTTTATATCCAATGTTCTACTGGGACCCAGCTGAACACATTGGGTAAGACAGTGAAGCAGCTAGCTCACAGTAGTGCATTGCTCCTGAAACTACCTAGGCATGCTTTTCAACAATAGATACCAAGAGAAAGAAGCAAATTAGATATGAGAAGTTGGAAAATCATAAAAGTTTAATTTTGATTTTACTGTTCCTTTTATGCTATTGCTCCACTGCAATTCTATATACACATAATCAACCCATGCTAAGTTTCAAGGAGCTCAATGAATAGGAGATTGTTTGGAGTGGAATAGATCTGCACAAGGACCTAAGTGTGAGGCGGGAGGGGCCATATAATATATCATTATGGTCTGGTTTATCTCCATTTATAATTCCTTTAGATGTTTGGGAGTACAATCCTACCTAAAAACTTCTCCAAATTTGTGATATCCTTCGGGTAGAATATATTTTGCACATCTCTGACTACTTCAAGTTATTTAATGTATATTACTATATAGTAATCTATATGGAAGGCAAACTGATGTATGTTCATGTAAATTATAATTCCCATATAGGTTAGTGGGTAAAGACAAATATATAATATAGGTTTAGCTCTTATTTACAGAAAGTATTTGAACTACCTGGTATACTTTATATAAGTGCCTGATAACTATTTTCTGAAGCTTGTTTAATGATCAAGAAGGCCGGTATAGGCTAACATTTTCTATGTAAAGATACAAGTACTGTGTTTATGCAGGGTATAGTATCTACAAAGGGAGTTATGAGAATTTAACAGGCATCTGTTTCTAACATATGCATAATCTTGGTTAGCCTAAACACCATAGACTGGTTCTTTCACAGTAATATTGCCTTTGAATTTGTATGTATGACAGTTACTCTTCAGTCTACAGTATTATGTTATCACATTATTTCACCTGTCATACAATCTAAATATTCATACTCAAGTACAGTGTTTCTCAAATGCAGCCCTCAAGTATCTCTAACAGGTCAGGTATTTATTATATCTTACTTAGAGCACTGGTGAAATATACAGATAATGGGAGAGAGCAGGTTAGTAACTATGGTTACTGATCAGCTGATTATTTTATGCTCTAGTTCAGGTATCGTGAAAATCTGGCCTGTTGGGAGAACTGGAGTTGATAAACTCTGCTCTAATCAGACCTAAAACTAGGGTTGCCACCTCAGCCATGTTTTCCTGGACACTTATGAGTTACACATGCTACAGGGTGTGCAGGGAGGAACATGTATTGTGTTTCTGGACAGCACTATTCATATTCATCCCTGCAGCATGTGTAACTCATAAGTGTTCTGTATTCTAAGGGATGGGGGGCAACCCTACCTACAACATTATTCTGCTCTAGATAACGATCTCCTAGTTGCCTCTGACTTTACTCCTAATGCCTTAAGGCTGTGACACACAGAGCGGCACACAGCGTGATAATGCGGCTGTGTGCGCTCAGTGTGTCCTGCCTTTTCATCTCTGTGTGCTCAGCTGCATCACGTCGCGTAGCTGAGTGCTCAGAGATGAAATATTTGAACTTCAGAAGCGATGCAAAGCAGCTGATTCATTTGGGGCGCATCGCTTGCAATGTGTCACAGCCTTTACACTTTTAGTTTGCAGATCAAAGAGTGACCGCTCTGATTTTTGTTCTTTACAATCCCCTGTACCTATTGTTTATTGTGAGGTGTAAGGTCTAAGAGCGGTCTTGTCTTGAGTTAGTTGGCCTGTTGTATTATAAAGGCTAGGCTAGAACGTATAGGATCTAGCATTTGTAGATGCCATTTAATCACAACTGAGATTACAATTTATCTTAGTCATGTTTGTATAGTTTTGGGCAACATGTTTATGGATTGCTCTTGATTGGGTTTACCACAATAAAAAAAAAGGATTAAATAATATAGCACTCACGATACAATCCTTTTGACCGGGGTGCTCAGCAACATATTTCATAGACCTCCAACAAAAGCAGGCACTCACCGGGTTTGAAGTGGCAAAAAAACTTTATTCCAACAGAGTGACGTTTCAGGTGTTAGCAAGCACTTAGCATACATCACTAATAAGCATTGCATGTAGCCTAGCAACCAAACACTAAGAATTCTAAGAATTTCTAGATGCACCTAGCAGTAGAATCTATACAACAATTAACAACATGTGTTTTTTTTTTTTTTTTAAAAGTGACCATATAATATCCGCTACCGTGACTTATAAAACATCCGTTTACCAAATTATTACAACAAAAAACGGACCCGACACATTGCTACAAGACAAAGACATGGTTGGCAAATACAAAACTCGGTTGCTACAAATGTAGCGGTTGTACCACATGTAATGGAATGCTGACGGGATCCTTCTTTCATCATCCGAGGAACAGAAAAAATACTTCCATAAACACAGGTTGACGTCCCTCACCAAATATGTGGTATATTTACTACACTGTTCTTGTAGTTTGTTTTATGTAGGAAAAACGAGTGATGATCTGAGGACAAGGATGGCTAACCATAGAAGGCCAGCTATAAAAACAAAGAGTCAGAACAACCTGTGTCACGCCACTTCCTAAAGAACAATCGTAATGTATCAGAGTTGAGATATACTCTCATTGATCATGTCCCTCCGTTGACAAGAGGAGGGGACCGGAATAAGATACTTATGCAGAGAGAGAGAGAGGACTTTTGATCTGGACACACTGATCCCGAAGGGCCTTAATACTAAAATTGAATGGCACAGAGCTTTCTGTAAAGTCCCGGTGCCAATCTTTCCATGCCTAGCACAAATTATATTTCCGTATTTGCTAGATGTATATGTGTGCAATTCAAGTCCAGTTTAGGCAACTTAGTTGTAACATTGTGTGTAATTTTGTGCACAATTCTCTATATGTACACTGCTGCGTTACGCCAGGTCTAAGAGTGACTAAGGATATATTAGTTAATTGGCGCTATGTATATGCCCTTACTATAATCTACTATGGTCAATTGTATGGTACTTCATACTGTGTTTATATGCTTTCCAATAGAGGTAGCTATTTGAGCCCTAGGAATAGTTATAGTAGCCACGTATTAATATAAAGGTTTCTTGACATGCTGAATAGAGATTTAGCGTTTTTAAAATTTCTTTATGTTTTTATGTTTATATGTATTTTCTGGGTAATAGTAGAGATAGTTAACACATTGGATACTATGTGTCTAGCAGGCGATTAGTTGTTAAGTTACACATATCCATTAGTGACGCTTGCACAGGCACTAGTTAATTACCACTACACATAATTTGGTAAATGGATGTTTTATACGTGGCCGGACTTTTGGCCGACGGACACTTGGCCGACGGACACTTGGCCGAAACACAAGTGGCTGTCAGATAACAGTCCGGCCACGAGATAGATAGATAGATACATAGATTAGATAGATAGATCAATAGATGCAATAGATACATTTCATAGATACGATAGATAGATAGATTTGATAGATAAATAGATAGATTTGATAGATAGATAATTTCCCAGACAGAGAATTACAAAACGTGCGGCCTGGGACCCATGGTAAGGTTCCCAGAGGCTGTTGCGGCGCCCGAGGCTCTGATTAGAACAGAGCACTCTGGAACGTATCTGCCCTCGGCCGAAATCGGAACATTCTTTAGCTTTCTGTCTGTCAGCCAAATGTCCGTCGGCCAAATGTCTGTCAGCCAAATGTCCTTCTGCATTTTGTCAGAGCACCGTTTTATAAGTCACGGTAGCGGATATTATATGGTCACTTTTAAAAAAACACACATATGTTGTTAATTGTTGTATAGATTCTACTGCTTAGGTGCATCTAGAAATTCTTGAAATTCTTAGTGTTTGGTTGCTAGGCTACATGCAATGCTTATTAGTGATATATGCTAAGTGCTTGCTAACACCTGGTTTTGCACACAAGGTAATTAATGCTTATTGGAAACACATGTATGGTGAACAGGGTATTTAAGGGAGGTTGTTGAGCATTTCCTTGTTGTTGTTTGAGTCTGAGGACGGGGGTAAAACCCAGAAATGTCACTCTGTTGGAATAAAGTTTTTTGCCACTTCAAACCCAGTGAGTGCCTGCTTTTGTTGGAGATATATATATATTATCAGAAAAGTCTAAACATTATTAAAACAAACATCTTGTTTGCTAAAATTGTTTTTCAATTGCCAGACTCCACCCATCAAGCTGAGGTTAAGTCTGAGACGGTTACCCGCGGTCATTATGCTAGTATGAAGCACATTCTTTTGCAGTGGTTTCCCAGTTAGGGAAAGAAATGTAGCAGTGTTACCCCTGAAAAGTATGCAATGTTTAGTTCTGAGAAAAAACTCAATTTTCAGAGCTAAAATACATGAAGGGGGCAAAATAAATAATGAGCTGTGTTTTATTATATAAAAAATATTGACATGTTTTTCAACTACAATGGCCCACATCAGTGTGATTCAGTGTTTATGTTACTGTGAATTGACTGCAGTTTAACAGCAGACGCATGTAGCTTCTTTTAATCAATGAAAAGCAGGAGTGTGCATTGTCATTGGCAATGGGCTGTGACCACGGCTGTTTGCTCATACAGAGCAATGATGAGAGCTGGATAAGACAGCTGCTGGTTTCAAAGCAGTAAGCTAAACACAGGCTTTTTTTAATCACTGAAAGCACTTAAAGGGACAGTATACACCAATTTTCATATAACTGCATGTAATAGACCAGTTCTTTCCAAAGTGTATGTCGTGGCACGTTAGTGTGTCGGTGCCAGTGTGCCGGTGTGTCCCTGCTTCAGCACAAATTTTTGGGAATTTTACATTTTTTAAAAAAAAAATGTTTGATTTCCAACTTTCCGCCTGCCTGCTACGCATATCACATGGTTGACACGTGATTGATACCTAGTGGGTCACAGATCATCTTAACCTAATGGAGCAGCTCAGTGGGAACTGAAACAGCACACGTGTAGTCTCCTAAATCGGCTTGTGACTGAACGTGTAGTCAGTGAGTGGGACAGCAGTGTGTTTGCAGCGCGGGAAGTAGTCAGTCAGACTCACAGAGCTCTGAGGGCGGCAGCTTAAACGCTGAGCAGAAGTATGGTTTTTTTTTTGCAGCTAGCTCCCAGTAGTGCATTGCTGCTCCTGACATATGGATAGGAAGTGGAAGCTTAAAAATGCTTGATGATGAAATGCGAGTGTCTTTATCTAATATTCCACCAAATATTCAGAAACTGTTCATCCCATCAACCTCATACATCCCATTAAAATAGTAAGTAGCTATTGGTGTTATTAAACTTTTTTTTTTAATTCTTGCACATACATACTGTTACATGTATTTTGTTATTATATAATTTATGTATGTGTTAATTTAACCTCCTGAAAGACTAGGCAAGAAAAACAGAATTTATGTTTACCTGATAAATTACTTTCTCCAACGGTGTGTCCGGTCCACGGCGTCATCCTTACTTGTGGGATATTCTCTTCCCCAACAGGAAATGGCAAAGAGCCCAGCAAAGCTGGTCACATGATCCCTCCTAGGCTCCGCCTTCCCCAGTCATTCGACCGACGTAAAGGAGGAATATTTGCATAGGAGAAACCATATGATACCGTGGTGACTGTAGTTAAAGAAAATAAATTATCAGACCTGATTAAAAAACCAGGGCGGGCCGTGGACCGGACACACCGTTGGAGAAAGTAATTTATCAGGTAAACATAAATTCTTTTTTCTCCAAAATTGGTGTGTCCGGTCCACGGCGTCATCCTTACTTGTGGGAACCAATACCAAAGCTTTAGGACACGGATGAAGGGAGGGAGCAAATCAGGTCACCTAGATGGAAGGCACCACGGCTTGCAAAACCTTTCTCCCAAAAATAGCCTCAGAAGAAGCAAAAGTATCAAACTTGTAAAATTTAGTAAAAGTGTGCAGTGAAGACCAAGTCGCTGCCTTACATATCTGATCAACAGAAGCCTCGTTCTTGAAGGCCCATGTGGAAGCCACAGCCCTAGTGGAATGAGCTGTGATTCTTTCAGGAGGCTGCCGTCCGGCAGTCTCATAAGCCAATCTGATGATGCTTTTAATCCAAAAAGAGAGAGAGGTAGAAGTTGCTTTTTGACCTCTCCTTTTACCAGAATAAACAACAAACAAGGAAGATGTTTGTCTAAAATCCTTTTTAAGCAAACCTTCTAATTTTTTATCCATAGGATCTTTGAAAGCACAACTATCTTCTATGGGTATAGTGGTGCGTTTGTTTAAAGTAGAAACCGCCCCCTCGACCTTGGGGACTATCTGCCATAAGTCCTTTCTGGGGTCGACCATGGGAAACAATTTTTTAAATATGGGGGGAGGGACGAAAGGTATACCGGGCCTTTCCCATTCTTTATTTACAATGTCCGCCACCCGCTTGGGTATAGGAAAAGCTTCTGGGGGCCCCGGGACCTCTAGGAACTTGTCCATTTTACATAGTTTCTCTGGGATGATCAAATTCTCACAATCATCCAGAGTGGATAACACCTCCTTAAGCAGAGCGCGGAGATGTTCCAACTTAAATTTAAATGTAATCACATCGGGTTCAGCTTGTTGAGAAATTTTCCCTGAATCTGAAATTTCTCCCTCAGACAAAACCTCCCTGGCCCCCTCAGACTGGTGTAGGGGCATATCAGAACCATTATCCTCAGCGTCCTCATGCTCTTCAGTATCTAAAACAGAGCAGTCGCGCTTACGCTGATAAGTGGGCATTTTGGCTAAAATGTTTTTGATAGAATTATCCATTACAGCCGTTAATTGTTGCATAGTAAGGAGTATTGGCGCGCTAGATGTACTAGGGGCCTCCTGAGTGGGCAAGACTGGTGTAGACGAAGGAGGGAATGATGCAGTACCATGCTTACTCCCCTCACTTGAGGAATCATCTTGGGCATCATTTTCAGTGTCACATAAATCACATCTATTTAAATGAGAAGGAACCTTGGCTTCCCCACATTCAGAACACAGTCTATCTGGTAGTTCAGACATGTTAAACAGGCATAAACTTGATAACAAAGTACAAAAAACGTTTTAAAATAAAACCGTTACTGTCACTTTAAATTTTAAACTGAACACACTTTATTACTGCAATTGCGAAAAAGTATGAAGGAATTGTTCAAAATTCACCAAAATTTCACCACAGTGTCTTAAAGCCTTAAAAGTATTGCACACCAAATTCGGAAGCTTTAACCCTTAAAATAACGGAACCGGAGCCGTTTTTATCTTTAACCCCTTTACAGTCCCTGGTATCTGCTTTGCTGAGACCCAACCAAGCCCAAAGGGGAATACGATACCAAATGACGCCTTCAGAAAGTCTTTTTTTTTTTTTTGGTTCAATAATTTTTTTATTGGGTTTACATATATTCATACAATGACAGCAAAAAATAAGAGCACATGATGGACATTAACAAGAGTCAACATGCATAAAATTGCTACCACATGGGTGATAACAGTTTACCCCAAAGTTTAAACATTTTGAAAGTAATATCAGTTATGGAAATAAAAATGCTTCGTACGTTTTACAGCGATAGAAGAAAGAGAGGGTAAAGAAGAGAAGAGAGAGAGGAAAAAAAAAAAAAAAAAAAAAAAAAAAGGGGAAAAAGGGGGGGAGAGGGGAGGAAGAGAGGTAAGGAGGGGAGGAAGAGAGGTAAGGGGGGTAGGTTCGAGAGTGTGAGTTCCCATGAATTTCTTAGCATTGTGTGACAGCTCATGCCCGGTAAACAAATATAATTCAAATAGTTGAGATCTTTGCTACTTTTAGGAGAAGGAGGTTTAGCAATGGAGCTAGTAAAGTGTGTCATGTGCAATTATATTACAGAGAGGACAGGGATATTTGTAGCAAGTGCGGAGATACCCTGTTCCCAAATAAAGAACATATCTGTGAAAAAGTCTTGTTTACCTAAATAGCAATAGTATTGTTTTTCCAAAGCTAGAACATGTTTGACCTCCATTAGCCAAGCAGAGTGTGTAGGAATTGTTTGAGATTTCCACAATCTAGGTATTAGTCTTTTAGCACTAGCTAACATTATCTGGAGTAATTTTGTGCGGTAGATACAGTGGAGTGGTGGGAGGAGATTAAGGAGGATGAGTTTAGGGCAAAAGGATATGCTCGAACCTAGTATCTTATTGATACTATTTTCTATGCCCCTCCAAAAATCGGACATAAGTGGGCATTCCCACCATATATGTATCATGTTGCCCGTTCCCCCACAGCGTCTCCAGCAAGCAGAAGAGGCTGTTGGGAAAATATATCGGAGTCTCTGTGGTGTCAGGTACCAGCGGGATATTATTTTGTAACTCGATTCTGCTATAAGTAATGAGGTGGATGCCGAATGAGTGGCCCTAAAGCAGGACCTCCACTCCTCGTCCACAATATCTCCTGGTATTTCTGTGTTCCATTTCTTGAGATAGGAAGGCCTTTGTATGGGAAAGGATCCTCTGAGCAGCTTGTAAATTATTGAGAGGAATGCTTTCTGGATGTCAGGATTTGTACATAATTTCTCAAATATTGTTAGTGGTCTAAGGATACTTAATTTATGTGTGCTATTATAAAGTGCGTGTCGAATCTGGAAATATGAGTACCAGTTATGGAAAGGTGGTCCTATCTCAGCAATTAGTTCTGCTCTGTCCTTGAGTGCTCCTGATTCTAATAGGGTGTAGATGGGTAGGTTCTGCAAATGTGTAGTAGTATTCGGCTGAGCAAAGGTCAGTGGCGGAAAAAATATTTGAGTACCTAATAATGGTGTAAGAGGAGAAATTGGGGTAGAGATCTCTTTATTGTATTTGAGTAATTGATCCCAGACATCTAGGGTGGTCTTAACGTAATAGTTCTTGAGTGCCTGTGGTGGTCTATGGGGCCTAGGGAGCCATGCAATATCTCTCATGGTGTTAATCTGCAATAGGGCGCACTCAGTCCGGACCCATAAAGACTGAGGATCAGAGCGAGTCCAGGAAAGCACTCTAGATAAATGGGCAGCTTTGTAGTAATTCAGGAGGTGTGGGGCATTAAGCCCGCCATCTTCTTTACTTAGATGTAACGTGTTCTGGGGAACCCTGGGTTTTTTATATGACCAAATGAAAGAGTTAAGCATTTTCTGCTGAGTTTTGAAATATGAGGTGGAAAGTGTCATTGGCAAAGTCTGGAAAAGGTAGAGGTACTTAGGGACGATCATCATCTTGATAGCATTAACCCTCCCCATCCAGGACAGATGGCCTTGTTTATGCCAGCTCTCGAGAAGAGCTTGTACTGATCGTTGAAGGCTGATGTAATTATATTGCAAAAGATCTTGGTGAGTACTAGGGAGCAAGAGGCCTAAGTATTTAAGCTTGTCAGACAGTCGAAATTTTGTGTGGGTTTTTATAAAGTCTATGTCCTGAACGGGTGTATTCAATGTCATGATTCCCGACTTCCCCATGTTGATGGAGAAGTCAGATACTCGACCATAAGTATCTAGAGTACGGATCAAGGCAGGAAGAGTCGTAGATGGGGATTGAAGCGTGAAAATCACGTCGTCTGCGAACAGCAGGCATTTTTGGTTAATATCTCTATATTGTATTCCAATTATCTCAGGGTTTTCCCTTATCTTTATAGCCAGAATCTCAATTGTAATAGCGAACAACAATGGAGACAGCGGACAACCCTGTCGGGTTCCGTTCGTTATGGAGAAGGATTGTGAGGCTGTGCCGTTGATCCGAACCCTTGCTTGAGGTTTCGAGTATAAGGCCTGAATCCGGGATGTAAAAGTCGGGGAGAAACCAAACTTCGACAGGGTTCGCCACATAAAGTGCCAATTGACCCTGTCGAAGGCCTTCTCAGCATCCGTTGATAAAAGGGTAAGGGGGGTCTTATCTTCATATGAGGATTGTAGTGCATGTAGTACTCTGATCGTATTATCTTTGGCTTCCCTCCCCCTGACAAATCCTACCTGGTCCGGATGAATTAATTTTGGTAGGATGGCATTCATGCGATTAGCTAGTATTTTTGCGTAAATCTTTATATCAGTATTTAAAAGAGAGATGGGACGATAATTACTTGCTTGATCGGGTGGTTTGTCAGCTTTCGGTATAACCGTTATAAGGGCCTCTAGTAGGGATTGAGAGAAGGTTTCTCCTTTATCTATTGAGGTAAACAATGTATGTAATGGTGGGCCTAGTTGGGTTTGAAGTAGCTGAAAGAATTTGGTTGTTAGACCGTCCGGACCAGGGGATCTGCCACTAGGGAGGGCCTTGATGGTGAGTGCAATTTCCTGGTGTGTGATGGGTGAATCAAGTAATTGTTTATCTTCTTCTGTAAGCTGTGGGGTTTTCAGTGTGTCTAGATAGTTGTCTATGTCAGCAAGTTTTTCTTGGGATATGTGGGGATCGAGATTGTAAAGTCTAGAGTAGTAAGAAACAAAAGTGTTGGCTATGTCTTCGTTTTTGCTCACTAAGTTCCCTGAGGGGTGTGTGATGGATCTTATAAAGGAGTTGAATCTTTGCTTTTTGAGCGATCTAGCTAGAAGTCGCCCTGCTTTGTTACTTTCCGAGAAAAATTTGGCTTTAGAAGTGAGCGCCCTCAAATGTGCATTTAAAGTCAGATATTTGTTGAGGTTATCTCTCGCTAGGGAAAGATCTAGGAGTTTTTGAGCAGAGGACGGGTCAGCTTTGTGGGCAGCATCAGTTTGGTATAGGGTACTTGTCAGGAGGGAAAATTGAGCAGAATTTAGTTTTCGTATTTTGGCAGCATGTTTGATTAAATACCCCCTAATGTAACATTTGTATGCCTCCCAATTATTCACAGTGGACGTGTCGTCTGGTTTATTTATTGAGAAATATTCGTCGGTCACCTTAGTCAGGTCTTCTAGTGTTTCTGGGTACGTTAAAATAGCGTCGTTGAGTCTCCAACTAAAAGACTTCCTAGGCCTAGCAGACCAGTGGAAAGCGGACAGGACCATGCTATGATCCGACCAAGGTGTGTGCAGAATGTTAGATTGGGTCAGGTCAGTGAGAAGCGACTGGTCACACATTAGGTAATCTAAGCGTGAGTATGTATGTTTAGGGTGTGAGAAAAAAGTGAAGTCCTTCTGCGTAGGGTGAGCTATCCTCCAAGTGTCGAATAAGGAGATTGAGTGCAGTGTGGCGCAATTAGTTTTCCGCATCTTATTGCTAAGATATGATGTGCCCTGTGAGTTATCAAGAACAGGGGTCATCGTAAAGTTAAAGTCACCACCCAACACAATAGGGCCTTTGGCGATGTCGAGTATTCTATTAGTCACAGATTTAAAGAAGGAAGGTGTAGGTCTATTTGGTGCGTATATGTTAGCCACAGTGATCGGGCGACCATAACATAACCCAATCAGGATCAGAATCCTACCCTCTAAATCAGAGTATTTCTGCAAAAGTTCAAAAGGAACATTTCTCCTGATGGAGATGCAGACACCGTTTTTCCTGTCGGGACCAGAGCTAAAAAAGTGTTTGTCATAGTATCGTGTAGCTAATTTCGGTTCATTACGTTTTTTAAAATGGGTCTCTTGAATCATAATAAAATCTATGTTCCTTTTATGGAAGTCATGAAATGCTATGGAACGCTTTTCTGCAGAAAGGAACCCCTTCACATTTTGGGTAGCTATTGTTAACGCGCTCATCACTAAGTGTAGGGAGTTCAGAAAAAGTAAACGGCAAGGTATTGTTCTCTATGTAAGAGATGTGTGGGCAGGGATATTCAGTTCAGGTCCCAGAGGGGGACCAATTGATACTGGTGGAGGGAAAGGCTAGGGAGGGGTAGGGCAGAGGAAGAGGAAAAGAAAAAGAAAAGGTAGAAATGCACAGAGAATATATGTCAGTTCCTAATGAACTGGGACCGAAAAATATTAAGAGGGAAGTAGTATTAGGTTGAGAAAACGTACGAGAGAAAAAGGAATTCAACAAAAGATAACAACAAGTATAAGAGCAGTTGGGGCAAATTAACAAGCCGGGTGTTCACACAAGTTCAAGTTTTGTTATACAACCTTAAATTTTAGGAACTATGTAATAAGCATTGCAAGGGTCTCCAGATGATCTTCATTATAGTTTGCTGAAAACTTTCGGACATTCAACATATCAGAGGTAGTGACAAACAATACGTGGGGTTTAACAGACAATAGAGGCAAAGAAAAATAATAATAAATAAATACATTCTTAGGTTGATTCCTATGAGTCCGGTCCGCTCCGTCCAGAGCCCGGAGAAAAAGGACAGGGCCGATGTTAAAGAGAAAAAATCTCAAAACATCTTGATTGGACGGCTCGGATCAGAGATCCAGTACTCTGCACCCAAGACATGTCTAAACAGTTTCAGAGTTCTACACATAGCGGGCTAGACTAATTATATAGAAAGAACAAGCAGTAGAGGTTAGTCCCATAATGGGAGCTATGGGTGCTGCGGTACATCTATATTATATCAAACTAGTTACAGCTATAGGTTATGTATGTGAACATATTACCTCAATATTTTGTGTTTGGTACAAACAAAGAAAACACAGTGACATCAACTTGATAACAAGAATATTCTCAATAAACAATAGTTATGAACACTGGACTGCAATCGTTTAGTAAGTGCTATAGGGAAACTAGCATCGCATTCTGGTAGTTAAACTGATCTCAACCTAAACTTGTATCAGGGAACGAGTCATCTCAAAGTCATTGGCTAACATAATTAGCGAGTATGTTCATAACATTTCTACAACAGTAACTATTATACTTGCCGCGTTCCTTTGCATCTTCGTAAGAACTTTGTAGTTCGGCAGAGAGTACACAGAGTGAGGCAAGTCAATGTATTCAGAACAAATTCGACAAACAATTGTCGCAGGTAAAGAGAGGGCTAAAAATAAAAGGGGAAAATTCACCAAATTCACCCAGGTTGTTGTAGATCTCCATCCGCTGAAGTTAGCTGTCTCCGCTTGGATTGGCTGGCTAAGTTGTCTGGCAGGGGTCTTCTCTGTGGTTTCGGGGATAGCTGGTCCGGGGGAGATTTGCGTGGTTGCTGTCTGGTTTCTATGGTAGGAGCTGGGATGCCTAAAGCTAAGCAGAACCCTTCTATGTCAGACAGTGATCTGCAATCAAATCGGCTTCCATTTTTAGTGGCGATGACTGAGGTGGGGAATCCCCATCTATAGGGGATTTTCAGTTGTCTCAGGTGCAAGGTCAAGGACGAGAAATCTCTTCTTTTTTGCAAAGTCCTTGCAGACAAATCCTGAAATATCTGTATATGAACATTTTGAAAGACCACAGCCTGCTGGTTGCAAGCTAAGTTGTAGATCTCCTCACGTTGTTGATAGTTTTGGAAGCGGGCAATAATATCTCTTGGTGGTGCGTCAGTGGCTGGTTTTGGGCGAAGTGCCCTATGTGCCCTGTCTAAAATGATATTTGATTGATCACCATCAGCAGATCCAGTCATCTCAGCGAAAAGGCCCCGTAAGAAGTCTTGAATATCATTGCTTTGTATAGACTCTGGGATTCCCCTAAACCGTAAGTTGTTACGTCTGGTGCGGTTTTCCAGGTCATCTAACTTGTCTTCCAAGTCTATGGAATGCTGTTGTTGTTGTTTCACTTTAGATGACAGGTCCGCCAATTTTTGAGAAAGGACATACTCATGTTCTTCCAGGGAGTCCACTCTTCGGCCCAGATCACCAATCTCTTTTTTGAGATCTGCACATTCGGTTTTTATACACGATTTGACTTGGTCGATCAGATTCTCCATAGCTTTAAAGGTGATAGGAGGTTCATCTCTAACAGCAGGAATATTAGGAGATGGGCTTCTTGAGGCATCAGAATCACCCTCCGTTTCATCTGTGTTGTTGGGTGGTGTAAGGGAGGGCCCCAATTTTTGTTTAGTTTTGTCCGCTTGTCTGAAAAAGGCGCTCATCCCTTCTTGGGATTTCTGAGATGTCTTGTGTTGCTTGTCAGTCTTTGCTCCTTTCCTTTGTGACATTTTAGCAGGGCAACGGTAGGTTAAGCAGGGTGATGGGAATCAGTATCCTTAGGAGTTGTATATATATTATGGATGGGTTATGATGAGTTTTTGCCCCACTCTCCAGGGAAAGTACCCTCACAGGGCGATGCCGGAAAAGGGGAAGAGGATATGACCCGCTGTTACGTCAGACAGCGGGAAATGGGAGGAAGAGTGGGGTATTATGGATATGTCCCAGGGGCTAGTGAATGGTTCTCAGAGTCACCGAATAAAAACAGTAGGTGTTTTGCTACTCTATAAGGTGCTTCAAAAACGCTGTCCAGAGAGGGGTAGCAACATATAATGCTAGGCAGAGGGAGGAGAAAGTGCAAAAGAAAATCACCCCCAGAATGAGATCACTTAAGGCAGTGAGGAAACGTTACAGTACAGTGTCCCCAGTTACTGGTATAGAGTCTCTAGATCAATAGAGTGGGATGGTTGCCAATGCTGCAAATGTTAAATTTTAGTTTAGTAGTGGTCCGTACACCTATTCCAGATCTTGTGGCTGCAGGTAAAATCAATCAATACCCACTGGTTTTGTAGTTGCTAAGGTGCGTAGTCACTTCACCTATCTGTTTACTAAAAGCTGTAAATAGTAATGGGCTTCATGCACAGATGACTCCAGGCAGCGTGGGTATTAATTTGTGAGCACCGGAGCGGAGCCCCGACCCTCCGGTGCTTGTGTTAACTGTCAGTTTGGTTTTAGCAGCTGTTTGTGCCTTAGAGAGGTGCTTGTCAGGAGCGCTTATGTGAGGTGTTATACACACCGGAGCGGGTCCCCGGCCCTCCGGTGTATGATAATGAAAGGGATCGGGTGCAGCAGAGTGGTAGTGTGTTATTTGCTTACCCGCTGTGGGAGTAAGTTGTTTATAGAGGCAGTCTTTTCCGATGTGAACAGGCTTTAGTTGATGGCACTGCAGGAGCCGTTCGGTTTGATGCTGCGTCACACCTCACAGTGCTCCAACCTCACACTGTTTACTACCTCGTCTCCCAGCTGGGCGAGTAACTGTCAGACTGGAGAAAGGGAGTTTTGTGTTCCTCATACATTTAAGTACATGGCTGTGTAGTCGACAGTAGTAGAAGGGTTGTATAGTGAGAGAAATTTGTTCTTAACACCCAGCTTGTGTCAAGAGCCTTAGTGGAATGCGGCCATCTTAGTCGGCCGTTCCCAGAAAGTCTTTTTTATGTATCAGAGCTCCTCACACATGCGACTGCATGTCATGCTTCCCAAAAACATGTGCGCAATACCGGCGCGAAAATGAGGCTCTGCCTATGATTAGGGAAAGCCCCTAGAGAATAAGGTGTCTAAAACAGTGCCTGCCGATATTATTTTACAAAAATACCCATATTAAATGATTCCTCAAGGCTAAATATGTTATATATGAATCGATTTAGCCCAGAAAATGTCTACAGTCTTAACAAGCCCTTGTGAAGCCCTTATTTACTCTGTAATAAAAATGGCTTACCGGATCCCATAGGGAAAATGACAGCTTCCAGCATTACATCGTCTTGTTAGAATGTGTCATACCTCAAGCAGCAAAAGTCTGCTCACTGTTCCCCCAACTGAAGTTAATTCCTCTCAACAGTCCTGTGTGGAACAGCCATCGATTTTAGTAACGGTTGCTAAAATCATTTTCCTCTTACAAACAGAAATCTTCATCTCTTTTCTGTTTCAGAGTAAATAGTACATACCAGCACTATTTTAAAATAACAAACTCTTGATTGAATAATAAAAACTACAGTTAAACACTAAAAAACTCTAAGCCATCTCCGTGGAGATGTTGCCTGTACAACGGCAAAGAGAATGACTGGGGAAGGCGGAGCCTAGGAGGGATCATGTGACCAGCTTTGCTGGGCTCTTTGCCATTTCCTGTTGGGGAAGAGAATATCCCACAAGTAAGGATGACGCCGTGGACCGGACACACCTATGTTGGAGAAAAATAAAGCGCTAAAGCCTGAAGGTTACCACAGGCCACTCCCAGATCACCTCCCTAAAATGGTCACAAAGAACAAAGCAACAGAACAAATAAAGAGAGGGCGCTAATGAGCTTGAGGTTTAACATTTAAATGTGTTGGCTACCTCAATCTCATTAGCGCTCTCTCTTTATTTGTTCTGTTAATTTAACCTCCTCTGCTTGCTAGTACAACTGAATTACTGTGTTGCGAAATGATGTAGGTCTAAAAAGTGTGTCACCAACATGAAAAGTTTGGAAAGCTCTGTAATAGACACTACTATAAAGGATATTATGCACAGATACTGATATAAAAATCCAGTACAAACAGTTTAAAAACTTACTTAGAAGCTCCCAGTTTAGCTCTGTTAAAAAGGTTACTGCAACACCAACTTTCAAGTGGGAAAAACAGACCCTCCTCCCTTCCTCTGCATATGAAAAGACCCTTTACACAAACAGAAGCAAGCTGGAGTAGGTATAAGTCGGTATTCTCCTAAAACTTTGGGGCTTGGTTAGGAGTTTGAAAATCAGAGCAATGTTATTTAAAAATAAGCAAAACTAAACTTTTTTTTTTTTTTTTTAAACTGTAGGGGCTATATAAATGGATCATCTTTCATGATTCAGATAGAAAATAAAAATTTTATAAAAAGTTTCCAATTTACTTCTATTATCAAATTAGCTTCATTCACATGTTCTTTGTTGAAGAGATACCTAGGTAAGTAGCGTGCACGTGCTTGTAGCACTACATGACAGGAAATTGTACTGCTGTTTAGTGCTCTTGCTAATGTATAACATTGTTGCAAAACTAAAAATAGAAAAATGAGAGAGTAGTATATACTACTTATTTTTTACCTCACGGTGCCTCCCTCAAACAAATATTATATATTGTAAAAAAGGAAGAAGTATTAGGGAATATAATAATCCTCTAAAAAAGAAAGGGAACAAAAAACGGCACACATATGAGGTATATTTCACAATTTACTGAACTAGTAAGACATTATCACAAAGGAGTCAGCCCACTCATATCCCGCCGTCCTGTCTTAAGCAAAAACATGCAAACAAACAAATATATACATATTAAAAACAGGAACCAATCCTTCTTAAATCTGACACAGGCCTGTATCGTATAATGAATCAAGTTGCAACAATGTCTGGATAAGATTAATACATAATCCAAACCAATTAGAGCTCTATACCTATCTTATACATGTGCTGTAAAGAGAACAAACCATAGATATGCATAAATGATGTCTAAATATATATTCAATATTCAGTATACCAATAGGTACTCCACACTGCGCAGTAAATAATAACGCAATGTCGGCAGTCTTTTTTCTTTAGGTGAAACACACACATCACCTTGCTTGCAAGACTTTAATTAGCAAATGATAGAAAAATTTGCGTGTGTTGGAAAAAAGAATCAAGTCCTTTGCACCAAAAACTCGTATTTCCTTACTCACACAACTGCTTGACAGCTTGTATATCAAACATAAAACACAAACCTCCACTTATCTTAAGAGCGAGTTTCAGCGTTGATGTGTTGTTCAGACCCACGCCGTACACCGCCTCAGTGTGACGATATACATGGGGAGGAGACCAACCTCTAATTCCTTCCTGATTGGACAGGCTAATCCGTTCACTCTGAAGTAACAACAACAACTCTTCACACTGGATACTATGTATCCGTTCTTACCAAAGATGTACCAAGTAAGCCAGATTACACCTTCAGACATGCATAGGGTATATAGTTGATCTTACCACAGATGTACCGTACTTCTTAAAGCATGCAATTTATTCCGCTCAAAATCTCCACTCATTAAAGGTACAGTTTACTCAAAAATGTTCTCCCCTCTAATTTGTTCCCAATGATCCACTTTACCTGCTGTAGTGTATCAAATTGTTTACAAGTATTTCCATTAGCCTTATATTGGCATTTGAATTAGTTTATTTAGCCTGTAGTATCCCCACAAATTTATGAAAGTTTTTGGCCACGAGGCCAAGCTGTATTAACACAGCCAGTAGGAGAAATTAAACTCCCAGTGGGTTATAGAAGAGATAAGGTAATAAAATGATAATTTCAATTGTTCTCTCCAAGTATTGGTGATTGGTTTATGGACGGATATAAGATAAAGAAGCAGGTATATGTACACAATGTGATAAAGTAATGAGATCTGATTATACCTACAAGCTCAACCCATTTTATTAGGTTGTGGCTTCAAAACACAAAATCGGCTAATTCATATACACAAATAAGCCTTAAAAAATTCAAATCTCATACATTTTATACTTTGCAGCTGGTAAAAAAAAGTAATTAGAAATTCTGACACTATCAGCGTTCTTACTTGATGCAGCACTGCTAAAGCTGTTAATTGCAACATGACAACAGGTGTTCATATAAAAGATAGTTCACATATAAGACTTCTTGGAGATAGTCGACTTTCCTCCAAGATTAAAAACATAAGTGCCAACGCACGTTTCACCCCCACATAGATGTGTTACAGGGGCTCATGCCGGTGTACGACGTGGGTCTGAACTACACATGAACGCTGAAACTCGCTCTTAAGATAAGTGGAGGTTTGTGTTTTATGTTTGATATACAAGCTGTCAAGCAGTTGTGTGAGTAAGGAAATACGAGTATTTGGTGCAAAGGACTTTATTCTTTTTTCCAACACACGTAAATTTTTCTATCATTTGCTAATTAAAGTCTTGCAAGCAAGGTGATGTGTGTGTTTCACCTAAAGAAAAGACTGCTGACATTGCGCTATTATTTACTGCACAGTGTGGAGTACCTATTGGTATACTGAATATTGAATACAGGTATACCCTGCTCATACAGCGGGTTAGGGACCGGAGCCCCGCTGTAAAGTGAAAACCGCCTTAAAGTGAAACAAGGCAGTTTTAGCTTTCTTTTCAGTGTTTAAAATCTTAAAAATATGTTTGAACCAACATATATTAGGGGTGCAATAATGCTACGTTTAGTTTAACACTAGCACAGCAAGTATTCAATTAGTATTCAATAAATACTGTACCTGTAAAATAGTGACAATTACTGTAGTAAAATTTGCCAGACTATAGCACTGAGACACAGATTGCACTACAATGCAGTTAAAGGGACACTCAAGTCAAAATTAAACTTCATGATTCAGATAGAACATGCAATTTTAAACAACTTTCCAATTTACTTCCATTAACAAAATGTGCACAGTCTTTTTATATTTACACTTTTTGAGTCACCAACTCCTACTGAGCATGTGCAAGAATTCACAGCATATACGTATATGCATTTGTGATTGGTTGATGGCTGTCACATGGTACAGGGGGAGTGGAAACAGACATAACTTTGCAATGTATTTAACAAAAATCTACTACTCATTTGAAGTTCAGACTAAGTGCTATTGCATTGTCTTCTTATCATGCATGTGTTAATTATGTAAATTTACAATGTTGACTGGTCCTTTAACAGAGTGAACTAAGCATAGCAAAATGGTGCCAGTCACTTTTCTCGCAATCTCACAATGATTTACAGCACTGTTTCAAAATCCTTGGAGGTTGAACTTCAGCTCCACAAAGCACTGTATTAGCGAATCGCTGTAAAGTGAAGCGCTGTAAAGTGAGGTATACCTGTATATATTTAGACATCATTTATGCATATCTAAGGTTTGTTCTCTTTACAGCACATGTATAAGATAGGTATAGAGCTCTAATTGGTTTGGATTATGTATTAATCTTATCCAGACATTGTTGCAACTTGATTCATTATACGATACAGGCCTGTGTCAGATTTAAGAAGGATTGGTTCCTGTTTTTAATATGTATATATTTGTTTGTTTGCATGTTTTTGCTTAAGACAGGACGGCGGGATATGAGTGGGCTGACTCCTTTGTGATAATGTCTTGCTAGTTCAGTAAATTGTGAAATATACCTCATATGTGCCGTTTTTTTGTTCCCTTTCTTTTTTAGAGGATTATTATATTCCCTAATACTTCTTCCTTTTTTTACAATATATAATAATTGTTGCAAAACTATTGCCATATAATGTTGCAGACAAGTGCACACACCTGAGCTTACATCCCGGCTTTTCAAAAACAGATAGCAAGAAAACAAAGAAAATTTGATAATAGAGCATACAATTTTAAACATCTTTCCATTTTTCTTTTATCTGAATAATTAAAGAAATATTTGGAGTTTTATGTCCCTTTAAGGATAAGTGGTGGATAAAGACTTCACAATGTGGATACAGATTATGCAAGTACCGATCTTACTAAACCGTTTACCGAGTCCTTAAATATAACATGGAACATGGTGAGTGGAGTGATCGGATTAGTGCTGGACCTGAGTTACAGACACAGTCAACAGAAGAACCAACTTTGAGGGATAGTTTAGTTTGCTTTTAGACTTAGGGGTCTATTTATCAAGCTCGGAAAGGAGGTTGATGCCCCGTATTTCTGGCTCGCCAGAAACACAAGTTATGAAGCAGCAGTCTAAAGACTGCTGCTCCATAACCTGTCCCGCTGCTCCATAAACTGTCCGCCTGCTCTGAGGCAGCGGACAGACATTGGCAGAAATACGATGGGGTTGATTGACACCCCCTGC